>NC_072767.1:3952052-4112052 GCF_022539595.1 Amphiprion ocellaris | reverse complement strand
ATCGTCATCTGGGACAACGTGTCCTTCCACCGCTCTGCTCTGGTCCACAACTGGTTTAACACCATCCACAGGTTACACGACTGCACCTTCCACCATATTCTACATTGTTTTCCAATTCACTGTGTGCATTGGTTTGCAAAAAGTGTGAAGCTGACATTGTGCTTATAGTTGTGCTAATCTGGTCCAGTGTTTTGCTCTTTGAGTGTAAGGTTTGATAATGATGTAATACATGGACATCTTTTGTTGAAATTTTGACTGATTTAGGTATATAGAGAGAAATAAATCCTATTTTCATCAGTCTGCAGCATTGATCTTGTGTTTGGTGAATTTACCATGTATATTTGCACTTTCTCTGTGTACTTCACTGACAGTAATCTAATCACTGAGAGGTAGAACTGATCAAAGTGTTTTAGTTTAAACACAGCAGTGTGTAACTGGTTCAGACAGAATTAAGTCATTAGAAACGTGTGTGTTTTCACATGGTAACATAATATGGTTTTTATAAATGTGTGTAAAGTTTTTACAGGAGTGTTTCATTTTGCACAGGATCTGAGGTGTTCTGCATATTGTGTGTGTGGTTGTTTTAATTGTGTGTAGCGTTTTGAAATTCCGAGCCGTTTTCAAAAAGCTGGAAATGCTCCACCGATCATGGCCTCCGTGTTGAGTTCCTCTGGTTCTTGGGCTGAAGCTCTGATGTGGATCTGAGGGTGACGGAGCTTCTTCCTCCTCCCAGCTGCTGTTTGCTGAATCCTGAGTCCTGCTGGAGGTGGCGAGGAGGAGAGAAATTCCACAGATCCGCCACCGGCCAGGAAAACCCGACAGCAAACTGCTGACATCAGCGGCACCACGACTCCACCGTCCTCATCGTGGGCCGGACGTCTGGGAGGCGTCTGAGAACCGAGGTCAACCAGAGGCACACAGAACGGGGCTCTGTGGACCATTTAAAGCCCGTTTCACTGAGAAACACAACATTAAACTTCATCTGTTGAGCTCTGAGGTGTGAAATTAGCCGAGATAACCAGTTCAGTGAAGTTTAGGGTTCAGTCACTTAATCCTGCAGGTTTATATTTTAACCCTCGTGTCGTCAAATTGACCCGTTTCAAAGTTTGAAAATGTGGGGAAAAAAGTCTGTTTTCACAGTGAAAACGTCACATTTTCAATATTTTTGAGAGTTTTTTGAACATATTTTGGTGCAAAAAAAGAAATACTAAAAAAAATGTTTCTTTAAGAACATTTGGAAAAAAAAATCAACCAAAGTCCAGTGAATTTCACTGGATTTTGGTTGATTTTTATGTGAATGTTCTTAAAGAAAATACTAGAACTTTTACTGATATATATGTAATCATTTTAGATACTTTTAGGATTTTTTTGGAAGATTTTTGCTCATTTTTTAAAAATATTTACAGGAATTTTCTTGACAAATTTGGGGATTTTTTCAAAATAAAAATTTTAAGGGAAACTTTGAGGGAATTATTGGAATTTTCTTCCTGAAGGTTTTGCAAATTTGCGGAAATTTGGGGAATTTTTTTCAGACAAGGAAAGAATATTTTTTGGTGCTCATAAGTGAGGACAACAGGAGGGTTAAGACATTGCATCTTAAATATCTTGTTAAGTCAAACAATCTTGAAGTTCTCTTGTTTTGAGTTGTATTTTACAAGAAAACTCAAAATAAGTTTAATACATCTCAAATTAGGAGGTTACATGAAAACAAAATTATTATACAACTATTTTTGAGTGAAAAACTGCTGTTTTTTTTTTTTTTTTTTTTTTTTTTAGCATGTCTGGCTTATTGTAAGACTCCTAAGCTTGACAATCCTGGTAAAATAGAGCTTAAAATAAGTTTTCCCAGCTAATTCTAAGATCTCAATATTCTAAATATCATATCTTATTTCAAGAAATCTCACCAAGCCATTTTTCACTTGTTCTATTGGCGGATTTTTCACTTATTTCAAGGTAAAAGTTCCTTGAAATAACTTTTTTTTGTTTTTGTTTTGAGAGGGGCATTTTTTCCAGTGTAGAGGAGCCAAAGAAATCAATTAATTCGTCAGTTTTTATGTGTATTTATTTTACTTTATTTTTATTTTTATTTATTTTATTTTACTTTATTTTAAAATTAGTAAGGTTAACCTAAACTCAGGAAGTAACTCAACAAGGGATTTAATTTACATGGTGACTGTAAAAAAATAGAAAAACCCAACTGTACATAATGTCTACATCAAAAATATCTCAGTTTTTAGAAATAATAATTAATTCTTTTACAATGTTTGACTGTAAAACTACAGTATTTTATTGTATTTAGATACATAATTTAAAAATAATTTAAAATGCTGTGATTTTACAAATATTTGCTTCGTCAATTGTTAAAATTTTCTTATTTTTATCTTTGTATCTTTACAATTCAGCACTTTTCGGATGTTTTCTGGCTGTAATTTAAAACAAACTTCTGCCGTTTGAAAGTTTGCTCGATGAACGAGGAAACCCGCTGAGGATTAAAGATGTCAACTCAAATAATCAGCACAGATATTTACACGAACCAACATCTCATCATGAAGTCACACGATAAACAACAAAAACAATCAGCATCAATCAGCATCAGTCAGCACTGATGTGAAATCACGGCGCTAATCAGAGGGAAAATCTAGAGTTTTATTCTCAGAACGGCAGATTGGAAGTTTGTTTTTCCACCCACAGATCTGAGAAACTGAACCAACTCTGCTGCACATCCAAGCGTTTCTGAGGTCATTTAGTGTCTCTTTGTGCCACTTTTCTGTCACTTTGTGGTCATTTTGTGTCTCTTTGTGATAACTGTGTGTCTGTTTTTGGTCATTTTGTGTCATTTATTGGTCATTTTGTGTCATTTATTGGTCATTTTGTGTCATTTATTGGTAATTATGTGTCTGTTTTTGGTAACTGTGTGTATGTTTTTGGTCATTTTCTGTCATTTATTAATCATTTTGCACCTTTTTGGGGTCATTTTTAATGACTTTTGGTCATTTTCTGTCATTTATTGGTCATTTTGTGTCTCTTTTTAGTCATTTTTGACAACTTTTGATCATTTTATTTTACTTTACGGTCATTTTGTGTCTCTTTGTGGTAACTGCGTGTCTGTTTTTGGTCATTTTGTGTCTCTTTTTGGTCATTTTTTGTGCCTTTTGGTCATTTTCTGTCGTTTATTGGTCATTTTGTTTCTCTTTGTGGTAATTGTGTGTCTGTTTTGGTCATTTTCTGTCATTCATCAGTCATTTTGTGTCTCTTTTTGGTATTTTTTTAATGATTTTTGGTCATTTTATGTCATTTTATAGTCATTTTGTGTCTCTTTGTGGTAATTGTGTGTCTGTTTTGGGTTATTTTCTGTCATTTATTTATCATTTTCTGTCATTTATTGGTCATTTTGTGTTTCTTTGGGATAACTGTGTCTGTTTTTGGTCATTTTCTGTCATTTACTGGTCATTTTGTGTCTCTTTTTGGTCATTTTTAATGAGTTTTGATCATTTTGTGTCACATTTTGTGCGTCTCTTTGGCCATTAAGTGTCTGTCTGTGGCTTCTGTTTGCTTTTGATTTGCTTGTCTGCAGCAAAGAGCTATTTGTGCCTCAGCGGAGGGGAAATGACTGAATATTTTTCTGTCCTGCTGGTGTTACCCAGCCAGGTGTCTGACGTCCTGAACAATGTTTACCTGGGCAGGACGTTCACACATCATTACGCAGCTTCCCCTGTTTGAAATAGACCAGCCATTCTGGTACTTTTCCTCCCCGGAGCTCCAGTATGAAAACACTCGACAGGCCGCCTGCTGCTATTAATCCTGTGATTGTGTTATTTCTGGGCTGGAAGTGGAGCCATCAGCTGAAGCCCTGCAGGTATTTCTGGGGCTGAGTTTTGCTCTAAAAGCTGCTGTTGTTTTACGGTTTTGACACATGAGCGTCAGACGATGTTGGCTCTCTGGTTCCAAACATGTTCGTCACGAAGACGACGATTTCTGGCTCCACAGACGTAAAAACACACAAACCTGCAGACTACTGCTGTCTGCTGCAAAACACAATGTTGTTCTGCTGTGAAAAACAGACAAATGTACATGGACAGTGTTTGTTACTGAAATACACAGTAAAAAAAAAGTTTGTAACTGGATTTTTTTTTTTTAAACAATTTATTGGTGCTTAACAGATTTTCCCTGCTTTGTTAAATTACAAAGAGCATCTGTTAAAATCACAGAAAAAAATGTTAATTTACATGTTAATGGTTTAAAAAAAAATCCTATAAATAATGTCCACATCAAATATTATCTGCATTTTCAGTTTTTATTTTTTAAACAGCATTTGACTGTAAAATTACATTATTTAATCAGCACAAATATGTTTTTTTCTCCGTATTTTATATTAATATCTGTTAGATTTTACAGATATTTGCTGTTCTTTGCAAGAAAATTATGCATATTAGGGATTGAAAAGTGGCAAATGCTATTTTTCTTGTTTTGTTAAATTATAGATAATAACTCAGAAAATAACTCAAAAAAGAAATGAATTTACATGCTGACTGTAAAAAAAGGAGAAAAGCCCAACTGTACACAATGTCTAGATCAAAAAATATCAAATTTTTTTTACAAATAACATTTTGTTCTTTGACAATGTTTTACTGTAAAACTGCAGTATTTTTTGTATTTAAATCAGATATTTGCTGTTCTTAGAAGGAAAATTATGTATATTAGGGATTGAAAAATGGTAAATCTTTTGTTTCAATTAAAAAAAAGTTGCCCATTTTGTTAAAATAAAGAAAGGAGCCTGGAAAAATCCCAGGAAAAGAATAAACTTAAATGTTACTGTGAAAAGAAAAAGACCAAAACTGTAAATAGCATCAATTTTATAATTTTGCATTTTTTATAAATAGTAATTCATTCTATTATGGTGTGTACATATTCAGATTTTTTTTAAAAAGAAATATTTTATTTTTACAATGCTTTACCATAAAATTATTGTATTTTATATGGTATATATTTAAATACATTATACATACAGTGTGTATTCGTAGTATTCCACCGTTGTTACTCATATTTAGTTTCCAGATTTTCATTTATATCCTTTATCTGAAAAAAAGATATGTATCATGTAAGAGAACTAATTACTGTTTGCAAAAATACAAAATCTTAATATGGATGTCATTTACAATTTTGGTCATTTTGTTTTCTTTTTACAGCAACATGTAAATTAATTGTTTTTCTGTGGTTTTCTGTGATTTTTCCAAGATATACATACACTGTACATATATGTGTGTATATATATATATATATATATATATATATATATATATATATATATATACACACACACACACACACACACACATATATGTACAGTGTTCTGTTGTTAACATCCTCACCTCTGCCAGCAGTGGTTGTCTAAACAGAGTGGAGCTGAAGTGTGCAGAAAACGTGACCAGAGCCTCATAATGTTTCTCCATTTATCTGTTTCCATCTGAACATGTGAAGGATGTTCTGACATCCAGAGGAACGACTCACCGAGGCCAGGTCTTGTAATGAGATGTGTTAAAGCTCCTCGTAAATCCTGGAAGACGAGACGTGACCTCTGAGCTTTACACCTGAATAAGACATCCTTCACCAAACATGCTGATCTACAGCCAGCGGTCGGAGACGAAGACTGACCCAGGCAGAGCTGTCAGTACACACTTAGAAATAAATCCATACAGTAAGAGAAAACAGGATTCTTGGTGATTCTATAATATATAAGGTGCCCCATCTTCAAACAGTATTATATGTCTGTAGCAGAGGAAGCTGCTACAGACCTTAGAGGTTTAATGTGACAGTGCTATGTGTGCTAAAGGTAATATTACTTTATGTTCAAATCCTCATGGTTTATTTCACCCAAAATACTATTTTATCTCCAAGGATTCACAGTTTTCAAGGTTTGTTCTAACCAAAATACTATTTTTTCTCAAAGTCCTCACGGTTTTCAAGGTTTATTTCACCCAAAATATAATTTTATGCCCAAAAAACTCATAGTTTTCAAGGTTTATTTCACCTAAAATATTATTTTTTTCAAGTTCTCACGGTTTTCAAGGTTTGTTCCAACCAAAATACTATTTTGTGTTCAAGTACTCATAGCTATCAAGGTATATTTCACACAAAATACCATTTTATCTCCAAAGGTTTATGGTTTTCAAGGTTTATTTCATCCAAAATACCATTTTATGTTCAAATCCTCATAGTTTTAACAGTTTATTTCTCCCAAAATGATACTTTAAGTTTCAAATAATTATGATTTAAAACGTTTATTCCACTGAAGTAGCATATACTAATACTAATACTACTAATGATAATAAGAATACTGCTACTACTACTACTACTAATAATAATGTAATTCTAACAATGGCCTGTGGGGGCAGCAACACGTCTCCGCCGCAAATCTCAGCAGCAGCAGCAGCAGCAGAAGAAGAAACAGAACCCCAGCAGCACATCACAGGAGGAAGAGATGGCTAACAGTAACTTCTCTGTGATTAATTTGACTTTTTTGCTCTTGTCGGTGCTGATTTCGGCGTCAGTCCCGGCTCATGCTTCTCCTGAACGGACGAAAACGGTGGAGTTCAACGTTAAACCGGGAGGAGTGGTGCACACTTTCACTGAGAGGATTGTAAGTAGCTGTAGCAGGCGAATTCACCCAGTAAGCCTCTGTAATTAGCTCTATTGTTGTTGTTCAGCCAGTAAATAACAGAATACGAACTCAATCTAACATATTCCAAATGCTACCGGTGTGTATGTTTCATTTAAGCCTGTAAAATTAGGTGTTTTGAGCCATTTGAGTGAAAAACTACAAATCCCGCCTGTCAGCTGTAGTTGCAGTGTGATGACGTCGCAGCCTGTGAGGGGGTGACACGTCGCAGCTGAGCGCCACAATGGCTCTTCTAATTGGAGGAGACTTTTAAAGCTTGAACTCCTGTCTGTGTGTTAAGATACGAATTTTAAACTGAAATCTGGGTCAATTCAAACATTATTTAGCAAAAAATGTTGCTCTGCCATCTCAGATTTAGTTAGATATTAATAAATGGCACCAGGAACTTAACTTTTATAGGATATTTTTGTTGAATTTTAAGAATTTCGTATTTATTTTTACACCAAGGTTAACACTTTACCTGTAAAACCATATTTAGCATTCAGTATCTCCACAAATTGAACTCCCACATCCATGAAACTTACTGGGGACACAAACAGTTATTTTCAGCAGATCTAATTGATTGAATTGTTCCAGCAAGGACCAAATTTAAAATTACTAGCTCTTAAAAATGGAAAAAAAAAAAAAGTGCAGCATTTTCAAATTACAATGGTACCGGGCCCCCAGAAACTTCCTGTAAATGAATATATATAGATGTATCCATACTTCCTTCTAAAAAATACAGACTTTGGTTTACATTTCACCAACTTTTGAGGCCTCTAAGATTAGTAGAATTTGATGTGTGGCAAATATGAGAAGAAAATTTCCTGTTTTTTTTTTTTTTTTTTTAAATTTTGACAAAATGATGATGTAGGACCATAAAAACTGGTGTTCACAGGGGTCTATGTGTTGCCATTATATGTGCAATCTTACAAGTTGCTTTAATGATGTCTTCATGGTCAAATTTAACATCGTATGAGGCTTATTTTGTGTTAATGAATTTTCCCATTTGTACTTAAAATGAACCCTCAGTAGAGAAACTGATATAAAATAACAAATAACAAACAGTGATACTAAATATGAGCCACGGATTGTACCGTTTAAATCAGAGGTGTCAAACTCATTTTAGTTCAGGGGCCACATTCAGCCCAATTTGATCTGAAGTGGGCTGGAGCAGTAAAATCACAGCATAATAGAGAAACAAAATGAGGCAAACGACACGAAATGAAACAGAAAAGGGAAAAAAGGACAAAAAAGGCAAAAAAATCACACAAATCACACAAACAAGACAAAAATGACAAAAAAGAAAAAACTACAAAAACATGAGACAAACAGCTAAAAAAGACAAAAAACAACAAAAACGAGACGAAATATTACAAAAATAAGGCACAAAACAACAAAATCGAGAAATAAAATGACAAAAAATTTGACAAATGACACAAAACAAAAAACACAGAGACAAAAAATTTCATTAAAAACTTACAAAGCGACAAAAAAGTGAACAAAAACGAGACAAAAAATGACAAAAATGACACAAACTAGACAAAAATGACAAAAAAAGGAAACAAAACAACAAAAATAGTCAAAGTACGCAAGTGAGACAAAAAAAACCACCAAACAAAAAAAATGACACAAAACAACAAATAAAGCAAAACACAAAATGACAAAAAAAACCCAAAAAACACAAGCGAGACAAAAAGGAAACACAAAACAACAAAGATGAGAAACAAAACAACAAAAACACAAGACAAACGACAAAAGTCAGACTAAAAAACAAGAAAACAAGACAAAATATTACCAAAATAAGACACAAAAGAACAATGAACAATCTAGTATTTTACTTTATGATCAAAAGAACTTGTCATGGTCTAGAAATTATTTTAAATTTATAGTTTTACTAATTTACAATCAGCAGTTAATGTCTTTTCTGGAATTTTTACACTTTGAGGGCCGGATTGGACCCTCTGGAGGGCCGCTTTTGGCCCGTGGGCCACATGTTTGACACCCCTGATTCAAGCATTAGAAATTTGTGGTACAGACCTATTAGTTTCTGCACCTGTTAATTTGTCCGTTAATTGATGATTAATTATTCACATTAGTCACAAAATAATACATATAAAAATAAAAACAAAGCTTGCTCATAGAGGATCCAGGGAACTTTAGCTCTAAATTAGTCAGATAATCTCCATAATTATTAATATTGCAGGTTTTAAGCCTTAATATTCATTGTATTCAGGTGAATTTTATGTTTTACTATTGTTTTGGGGTTTTAACTTCAATAATTAAAGTTGTTTATTAATTTGTAACATCAGTCTTATGTTTCTAGTGGAAAGCACTTTGGCACACTGCTGTCTATTGACCGAACTAGTCCAATAAACAGGTTTGGTAACTTTTTTTCAGCAGCCAGCCGACATTCTTGGGACGTTTTGAATCCTCGTAGCAGGAAATAGTCACTACAAGTGACACTAATAATAATGTTGTTCCATTCTGATAATGATGATGATGATAATTAGGGATTTCTTTATATGAATCCTAATTAGGACTACGGCTAACTGTTCATTTAACGCTCGTGTTGTCCTGCGCGTCAAAATTGACCCGTTTTAAAGTTTGAAAATGTGGAAAAAAATACATTTTCATAGTGAAACTTCTGATGTCCACATTTTCAACATTTTTGGGAAATCTTTGAACATTTTTTGGTGGAAAAAAGAAACGTTAAAAATGTTTCTTAAGAACATTCACAAAAAAATCAACCAAAATCCATCGAATTTCGCTGGATTTTGGTTGATTTTTTTTGCTGAATGTTCTACCAGAAAATATTAGAAGTTTTACTGATATATATGGAATCACTTTAGATATTTTTAGGATTTTTTTTGGAAGATTTTTACTCATTTTTGAAAATATTTACAATAATTTTCTTGCCAAATTTGGGGGATTTTTTTTTAAAATAAAACTTTTCAGGGAAATTGTAAGGAATTCTTGTAATTTTCTTCCTGAAGGTTTTGCAAATTTTCAGAAATTTGGGGAATTTTTTTGCAGAATTTTTGGTTTTTTTTCCGACAAGGAAACAATATTTTTTGGTGCCTGTAAATGAGGACAACAGGAGGGTTAATTGCCTGTTTTCTTGATTAATTATTTCATTGTTTCATCCAGAAAATGTCAAAAAATAATTAAACATGTTGATCACAAATGTCTTTTTTTGTCAACATCACAAGAAAACTCAATTAACTGTCTTAGAAGAAGAAAGAAACCAGAAAACATTCATATTTAAAAAGCTGCGATCACAATTTAATCTTTTTTTTTTTCTTGAAATATTACTCAAACCGAATAGCTGATTGTCTAAATAGTTGGTGATTAATTTAATAGATGACAAACTAATGATTTATCAATGCAGCCCAAATCCCCAAAATGGCAAAACTTCCATCTAAAATAATCACAATGATGTTCAAAGTTTCACAGTTATGCCGTAAAGACGAGTAAAAGATTCATATGTGAAGTTAATAACTCATTCTTTAAATTAAAAATATATTCTTTAAATTAAATTAAAAAGTGGTTTTAAACACTGAAATTACCGCTGACTGCTAACACTGAGGCTGTAGCTGACAGTTTATCTGAATGTTTGACAGAAATAATTAGTAGATGAATAGAATCTGTTAATTATAAACATGTCAAAGTCACTCACAGAGCAAAGATAAAAGCATTATTGTGCTGTGACTGTGTCTCTGCAGGGGGAATATGGATGTACGTTCACTTACGCCTCACAAGGGGGAACCAACGAGGTGAGTTCAACTGTCAGACTGCTGGTGGAAACGCTGCAGCTTTAATGTCACTAATTATCTGTTTCTGCAGCAATGGCTGATGAGTGTCGGACTGAGTGATGACGACAGACTGTTCTCCTGCTCAGTGTGGAGGTACACACACACACACACACACATACACACACACACACACATATATAGACGTACATACACACACACATATATAGACGTACACACACACACATATAGATGTACACACGCACATATAGACATACACATATAGACGTACACACACACACACAGACATACACACGCATATATAGACGTACACACACACATATAGACGTACACACACACACATATATAGACGTACACACACACACATATATAGACGTACACAAACACACATATAGACATACACATATAGACGTACACACACACACAGACATACACACGCATATATAGACGTACACACACACATATAGACGTACACACATATATAGACGTACACATATAGACATACACACACACACACACATATAGATGTACACACACACACAGACATACACACACATATAGATGTACACACACACACAGACATACACACGCATATATAGACGTACACACATATATAGACGTACACATATAGACATACACACACACACACATATAGATGTACACACACACACACACGTATACATAGACAGAAATGCACACAGACAAACACAGATCTGTGTGTAGTTGTGCGTCATCACTATGTTCCATGTGTGTCTTTACGGAATCACCTCATTGATTATTGATCGTAGTTAATGGCGACAGAATAGACAAATGGAAAAAACAGGACTTTCTGACGTCATGTTTTAAACTAATGTGCAACTCAACAATCAAAGAGTCGTTGATAACGAATGTTTGTCTTTGATTTGCTGCAGGCCTCAGGGGAAATCATACCTGTTCTTCACTCAGTTCAAAGCCGAACTGAAGGGAACCAAAATTGAATACGCCAACGCATACGTAAGTACCAAGGAAGTCCATTACTGTAGCTTTTAGCTGCAGTGTTTGCATGAATCTGTCTCCAAATCGTCAGCTGATCTCGGTCCTCGGAGATGGCCGGTTCTCCTGAATACTAAGTCAGAATAATTGATGCATTTTTTCCCTCTACTGCTGAGTTTAATATAATAAAATCAATAAATGGCACGAAGCCATCCGATACAGGATTTAAGGTAACCTCATTCAACGCGGCCCGATCGAAACAGACTTTTTACATTATTTCTTGGATTCTCCTTCTAATTGGAGAAATGACTCAAACTTAAAACTCCAGATTTCAGTGCAGGTCTATTTTTATTAAAGTATCCCAGTAAGTAGATCAGAAGAAGAGAGGGTCCAAGAGCTCGGTGTTATAATTTGTTGTAGTTTTAACCCTCCTGTTGTCCTCATTTATGGGCACCGAAAAATATTGTTTCCTCGTCTGAAAGAAATCTAAAAATTCTGCAAAAAAATTCCCCAAATTTCTGAAAATTTGCAAAAGCTTCAGGAAGAAAATTACAATAATTCCATAAAAATTTCCCTTAAAAGTATTATTTTTTTTTAAAAATTCCCCAAATTTGGCAAGAAAATTTTTGTAAATATTTTCAAAAAATGAGTAAAAATCTTCCAAAAAATCCTAAAAATATCTAAAGTGATTCCATATATATCCGTAAAACTTCTAATATTTTCTTGAAGAACATTCACATAAAAATCAACCAAAATCCAGCGAAATTTGCTGGATTTTGATTGATTTTTATGTGAATGTTCTTAAGAAACATTTTTAATATTTCTTTTTTTCCACCCAAAAATGTTCAAAGATTTCCCAAAAATGTTGAAAATGTGGACATCAGAAGTTTCACTGTGAAATATATTTTTTTCCCACATTTTCAAACTTTGAAACGGGTCAGTTTTGACCCGCAGGACGACACGAGGGTTAATACCGTCGGTGCAGCAAAATCACAAAACCTCTCAAGGTTTGCTGTCAAAATCAAAATGTATTTGTTAAGCACATTTAAGAACAACAGGAGTTGATCTAAAGTGCTGTATAATTAAAATAGAAAGCCATAAAACACAAAGACTAAAAGAGAAACCTGAATAAAAAGACAATAAAATCATAAGAATAAAAGATACACAATGAAGGATGAAGGTTGGTGTCGAGCTCCATTAAAATCAAACAGGTGGGTGTTTATCTTATCACATTTTGCACTTTAACTTCTACTTATATTAATCTCCTTGTTGAGAATGTTTTTCTATAGACTCTTGAACGTGTTTCACTTTATATGCTTTTGGAATTTCGTTGTAATGACAATAAAACTTCCAATTCTCAGCCGCGATTTAAACGTTTCTAGAGTCTGAGCAGTTCGTACATGGAAACTTTTCCAGAGACTTTAAGTTGTCGCTGTGAAAGCTCCGTCACCTGTTTTTAAACCTGGATCTTGAACATCCAGAAGTTCTCTGGTTGACCTCAGTGCTCTAATGAGGGTGTGAACATACAATAATTCTACATATTGCAGAACAAACCTATTTAAAACCTTTAAAAAAAAAATGCTAAAACCAGCTGTCTAACATTGTGTTGGTCCCTGTCTTGCTGCCAAAACAGCTCTGATTGGTCGAAGCATGGACATGGGACCTGTGGTGTCCGGCACCAGCTCCAATTGTGGCTTTTTTGACGTTTGTGACAACAGATATTTCTTGTGTTCTTCCTGGGCAGTTTTTGTTTTGTTGTTTCCTGTTTTTCTAGATAATAGACACTTCATATAGTATAGATTAGCTGTAGTACCTGGTTGTGCCAACAAGGGGAGCCTAATTACTGTTTAATGTAGCGACCTGAGGAGGCAGGCAGCTTCATGTTGACTGGCAGAGAACTTTGTGAGAGTTTAGCTAGTAAAGTAGCACCATGATAAAGACTTCTATGAGGGAAATTGACCTCAGGCCAGAAAACATCTCCTATATTGACCTTGGATAGCCTGGAATAGTGATCTTACAGCCTAGTAAAACATTGTGCAGCTCCCAATGTGGCTTTTTTTCCACGTTTCTGTGTGACAACAGATGTTCCTCGTGCTGTTCCTGGGCAATTTTTGCTTATTTTTTCCCCTATTTTCTATGATAATGCACACTTCAAGTAGTATAGATTAGCTGTTGTACCTGGTTGTGCCAACAGGTGGAGTCTAATTACTGTTTACTGTTGTGACTAGCAGGGAACTTAGTGGGAGTTTAGCTGGTAAAAGAGCACCATGACAAAGACTTCTATGAGGCGTGTTGACCTCAGACCAGCTAACAGCTCCTATATTGATCAGGGATCGACTGGAATAGTGATCTTACATCCCAGTACAACATTGTATGTCCACCATTGTGACTTCTTTCATGTTTCTGTGTGATGACAGCGGTTTGTGGGCAGTTTTTTAAAAGTTTCTGTTTTCATTTTTCTAGATAATACACATTTCAAGTAGTATAGATTAGCTGTAGCACCTGGTTGTGCCAATAGGTGGAGTCTAATTACTGTAGTGACGAGAGGATGTGGGCAGTTTTGTGTTGACTAGCAGAGAGCATGTTGATGTTTAGCTAATAAAGGAGCACCGTGATAAAGACTTCTATGAGGCGTATTGACCTCAGGCCAGCTAACAGCACCTATATTGACCGGGGATTGCCTGGAACGGTGATCTAACATCCTAATTAAACATTTTACATCTATCGTTGAGGCTGATTTTTGCATGTTAACAGATGTATTAAAAGAATCAGATGTGGGTTTGTGTTGACACTGATCACAGCTCTGATGTCTTAGGATTGGGCTCAGGACATCCCTAGTAGCCACTGAGGGTTTTGCTTGGTCTGCAACAGTCATACCATTCCCCATATTTCTGGAGAATGGTCTGACTGCACCTAATAATCATTGTTGCTACAGGAGGGTAAAAAAATCTCTAGTGTGTATGTATTTCTTTGCAAACATCTTGAGTGGTGCGAAGCCCAGGATGTAGCGACGGTGCCCCTTCAGAACTGTGTCTGGGGAGTTGTTTTGGTTGAACATTTCTAAGCAAAGAGGCAAGGACTGTCATTAAAGTAGATTTGTCAGCATGTAAGTTTCTTCTTGGAGGTTGCTGTTGTTGTTATTTCCTGTAGGGTGTTTTGAATGGTTCTCAAAAGACTCCTGCATACTGTCTAGCCCGATTTCTGCAAGTTAAACTTCATGCCGGAGTCTTTTTGGAACCATTTTCAAAACCCTCTTCACTTTAACCCCATGCAATGTCTAACTTGCAAAAATCAGGTTTTTAGACAGTGCACGGGAATCCTTTTGGAAGTGCTCATCCCTTTCCGATGCAACTTGCTAATGAAATAGATATGCGAAGAGTCCCTTATGGATTTTGAAAAGGTTTACACTCAAGACTTCAGCCAGAAGTCACATCCATCGACGTCCTCACAGAACTTAAAGACAAACTGTAGTTCCTGCTTGGTGTTTCCTCACCCTGTCAGTGTTCAGATTACAGCTTCTCATTCCTGAGCCCCAAGTAATTTTAATATTTTTGCACAAATGGCAGAAAATCAAGAGAAAATAATGTTGATGAATGTTTTAGCATAGCCTGCAAATAATAAACCCTCTACTTATGCACCAGCAGCACAGCAACAAATTTGTCAAACTCGGGTAAATTATAAGGCCGACTTTTTTATAATGCAGTATCTTATGTTTTTCTCTATACCACAGCAAGACAAAAAACATTGTTTTCTTCTGTGGCACATTGTGTTAGTGACACTATTTGTTAAAATCCTGAATATGCATGTGTTTAAGAAATGCTTTATTAAATCTTAGTAAGTAGTCTGAAAATTACAAACATTTCCACCTCCTCAAGCCCAAGTGCACTTCTTAGATTTTCATATTTTGGCTGATTAATTGTCCAAAACCTAAAGATATTCATTTTACAATCATGAAAAAGACAGAAATTCAGCAAGTGTTTCTTGCAGTGCTACTTAGTAGAAGCCTTTAGTGAAGAAAGATGAAGCATGCTACTGGAGAAAGTTGATATTCAGTTAGTTTGCATATGAAAGCCCCTTTCAGACCTGCACTCCTTTATGTTAATCTGACAGCATCTCAACACGTCGGCTTCATGTCTGAATGAACATCCTGCTCAATTTTCTGTAAACTGTGACTGAAAGCTTGCCAGGTTGGACCGAGTAACATTTCACTCCAACCCTGAACTGCACTCAGTCACATTAGGAGGATAGACAGGCACGAGTGATGATATTTGATGGTACTTAAAGTGAGTTAGGGAAGATGTTTTTCACATTTCAGCACCAATGTTGGACCAAAACCATCACAGACAGCAAAAGACAGTTTGCTGCCAAAACCACAGCTCATTTGTTCTCCAATTTGACATCCATCACAAACTGAAATGTCCATAATAATCCAACTTTCTGTGTAGATTAATGACACTCAATGTTATTTTTTTCAGTAGATGTCAACAGGAGCTGAAGTTTAGTTTGTCGCTTCCAGCTGTTTAGGAATATTTCCTCTGAGTTTATTAAATACCTGCAGGTTCCATGTGATCATTACACACAACAGCAGTAACTTCATTAACTAGCAATAATTATAAAATATCCCCAACAGGAGGATTTATCCAATGTAAGGTCATACAGAAGACTTTTCTTACAGTTTATCAGCTTCAGGTAAATCATTACTTAACCCTCCTGTTGTCTTCATTTATGGGCACCAAAAAATATTGTTTCCTTGTCTGAAAAAAATCCAAAAATTCAGCAAAAAATTCTCCAAATTTCTGAAAATTTGCAAAACCTTCAGGAAGAAAATTCCAATAATTCCTTAAAAGTTTCCCTTGAAAGTTTTATTTTAGAAAAAAAATCCCCCAAATTTGGCAAGAAAATTCTTGTAAATATTTTCAAAAAATGAGTAAAAATCTGGGCTGCACAGTGGTGTAGTGGTTAGCACTTTCGCCTTGCAGCTAGAAGATCCCTGGTTCGCGTCCCGGCTTTCCCGGGATCTTTCTGCATGGAGTTTGCATGTTCTCCCTGTGCATGCGTGGGTTTTCTCCGGGTACTCCGGCTTCCTCCCACAGTCCAAAAAATATGCTGAGGTTAATTGATCATTCTAAATTGCCCGTAGGTGTGAATGTGAGAGTGATTGTTTGTCTCTGTATGTAGCCCTGTGACAGACTGGTGACCTGTCTAGGGTGTCCCCTGCCTTCACCTGAGTCAGCTGGGATAGACTCCAGCCCCCCATGACCCTAGTGAGGATTAAGCGGTGTATAGATAATGGATGGATGGATGGATGGAGTAAAAATCTTCCAAAAAATCCTAAAAATATCTAAAATAAATACATATATATCAGTAAAACTTCTAATATTTTCTTTAAGAACATTCACAAAAAAAATCTAAAAATTTTTTGTCAGTGTTCCTAACCCTCGTGTCGTCCTGCGGGTCAAAATTGACCCGTTTTAAAGTTTGAAAATGCGGGGAAAAAAATGTTTTCACAGTGAAACTTCTGATGTCCACATTTTCAACATTTTTAGGAAATCTTTGAACATTTTTTGGTTAAAAAAAGAAATGTTAAAAATGTTTCTTAAGAACATTCACAAAAAAAATCACCTGAAATTTTGGATGTTTTTCAGACAAGGAAACAGTATTTTTTGGTGCCCATAAATAAAGACAACAGGAGGGTTAAGAAACATTTTTAACATTTCTTTCTTTCCACCAAAAAATGTTCAAAAATTTCCCCAAAATGTTGAAAATGTGGACATCTGAAGTTTCATTGTGAAAATTTTTTGTTTTCAAACTTTGAAACGGGTCAATTTTGACCCACAGGAAGACACGAGGGTTAATTAGCAGCCATCTTCAGGTTGGAGAATTTTAATTTTACTGTCGGTAAAGTAGAAGGTAGATTATTGCCACACATGGACTGAATTTACACTGAATTTACAGGAAATCATAAATAAACTTGACTGACATTTTGATAAGCTGCTGTTAGTTTACATTTAATCCTTTGCTCATGAGTTCATGAGTGCATTATTATGTTTTATATATCAGTTGTACTACTATCCAGTCTAGTCTTGTAAATGACAACTATCATGTCTGAATGAAGCCCTCAGGGACATTAAAGTGACCTTACGTCTGAATGACAGAATGCCGTCACTTTAACAGATTAATGAAGCCGCATTGTTACACATCTCATGTCTGAAAAGGGCTTTAACTCGTTAGCATGTGCCAGATTTACAATCCATCTTGCACCAACTGCTTCCATTCCCCACGTTAATTCTTGTGCACAGGACAAACTTGAGTAAAATTGTGTGGATCGCATGAAGCAGCTGGGTTTGTTTCCCATTTACAGAGCCAGGACTGTACAAACACCAGATTTATTTTAGCCCACACACAGAATGGACAGCTAGCAAAAGAGTTGCAGAATTCGCCAAAAACTGTGTTGTAATAGAATTGCATGCTCCACCTTTAATGTTTGCAGGTTTAGTTTCTGTTGATTAATTATTTCGTCATCATCTAGAAAAAAAGGGTGACAGTTTTGAACACATTTCATTTAGTAAATCATTTTGTAATTTCGTTACAATGACAATAGAGCTTCCAATTCTCAGCTTAAATGTTTCTAGAGTCCGAGCAGTTTGTACACGAAAACTGTTGCAGAAATTGTAAGTTGCTGCTGTGAAAGCTTCATCGCCTCTGTTTTTCTAAACCTGGATCTTGAACATCCAGGAGTATCTGGTTGGTCGAACTCAGTGCTCTAGTTGGGATGCAAGGAATCAAGAATTCTTCTAAATATTGCGGCACAAACCCATTTAAAACTTTTAAAAAGTAGTGAGTGAGAACACCAACCAGCCACAACATTAAAACCAGCTGTCTAACATTGTGTTGGTCCCATCTTGCTGCCAAAACAGCTCTGATTGGTCGAGGCATGGACATGGGACCTGTGGTGTCCAGCACCTGGATGTTCCCAGTGGATCTTTAGGGTCTTCTAGTGTCTTGATAGGTGATGTTCATTCTGGTTTGTCCAGTGGATGCTCAGTTGGGTTGAGATCTCGGGAGTTTGGGTCAACACCTTGGGATCTTTGTTGTTTTTCCTCGTGCTGTTCCTGGGCAGTTTTTGTGCATTTTTTCCCCATTATCCTAGACAATACACACTTGAAGTAGTGTAGATTAGCTGTAGCATCTGGTTGTGCCAACAGGTGGAGCCTGATTACTGTTTACTGTAGCAACGGGAGGAGGAAGACAGCTTCTTGTTGACTACCAGGGAGCTTTGTGGGAGTTTAGCTAGTAAAGGAGCACTGAGATAAAGTCTTCTATGAGGCATATTGACGACAGGCCAGCTAACAGCTCCTGTATAGACCAGGGATAACCTGGAATAGTGATGTCACATCCCAGGAAAACATTGTGCAGCTCCCATTGTGGCTTTTTTTCACATTTCTGTGTGACAACAGATGTTCCTCATGTTGTTCCTGGGCAGTTTTTGTTCAGCTGTCTCACATTTTTCCAGATAATAGTAGTAAATAGTAGTACAGATTAGCTGTAGTACCTGGTTGTGCCAACAGGGGGATCCTAATTACTGTTTACTGTAGCGACAGGAGGAGGCAGGCAGTTTCGTGTTGACATTTAGCTACTGAAGTAGTACCATGATAAAGACTTCAATGAGATGTATTGATGTCAGGCCAGCAAACTGCTCCTATATAGACCAGGGATCGACTGGAATAGTGATCTTATAACCCGCTAAAACATTGTGCAGCTCCCATTGTGGCTTTTTTTCATGTTTCTGTGTGACAACAGATGTTTCTCCTGCTGTTCCTGGGCAGTTTTTGTGTATTTTTTTTTTTCCATTTTCCTAGGTAATACATACTTCAAGTAGTATAGATTAGCTGTAGTACCTGGTTGTGCCAGCAGGTGGATCCTAGTTACTTTTTACTTTAGCGACGGAAGGAGGCAAGCAGTTTTGTGTTGACTAGCAGAGAGTTTTGTGGGAGTTTAGCTAGTAAAGGAGCTAGTAAAAGCATATTGACCTCAGGCCAGGTAACAGCTCCTATATAGACCAGGGATGGACTGGAATAGTGATCTTACAGCCCAGTAGAACATTGTGCAGCTTCCATCGTGGCTTTTTTCACATTTCTTTGTGACAACAGATGTCTGTTGTGCTGTTCCTAGGTAGTTTTTGTTTAGTCGTGTCCAGTTTTTCTCTCAATAATAGACATTTCAAATAGTATAGATTAGCTGTAGTACCTGGTTGTGTCAACAGGTGGAGTCTAATTACTGTTTACTGTAGCGATGGGAGGAGGCAGGCAGCTTCGTGTTGAATAGCAGAGAGCTTTAGCTAGTAAAGGAGCACCGTGGCAAAGACTTCTATGAGGCTTATTGACCTCAGGCCAGCAAACAGCTCTTATATTGACGGGGGATGGACTGGAATAGTGATCTCACATCCCAGTAAAACATTGTGCAGCTCCTACTGTGGGTTTTTTTTTTCACATTTCTGTGCGACAACAGATGTTCATGGATAGTTGTGGTAGTTTTTTTCCCCTATTTTTCTAAATAATGCGCACTTAAAGTAATAGAGAAAAGCTGTGCTGTACTACAATTGCATACTCCACCTTTAATAGTTGCAGGTTTAGTGTGATTATTTCTTCCCCGTCTAGAAAAAGTCAGCTGCTGTAAAAGCTTAAATCAATAAATTAGGAACAAATAATGTTGTGTTTTTGCCACCAAACGTCAACCAGCAGTGTTTCCAAATTAAGCTCCTGCAGGATTTTTGTAGCCTGATGATGCAGAATTCTCCGCACTGTTGATAAAAATCACCTGGCAGACAGAACCTGACCACGCAGCCCCGACTGGAGCTGAATAAAACATGCTGCCACCTGCACCGTGGACCCCGCTGTTGCTTTACCCCCTCTAATAATACTTATGTTTCCATGGCGACCCATAATGTGCGCCACATGTACCTGCTCATTTTTAGCTGCATTGTGCTCTAACGAAGGCTCGGGCTGCATCCCAGCTGGTGTACCGACTTTGACAAACCATCGCAGTCACGTGGTAGCATGGAAAACTTATTTTTTTATTGTTTTGCTGCCTTTTGCTCGTGAAGTTTCCTCGGCGGAAGGTTACTGCCCGGACTCGGTTGGAGCTCGGTGGCTTTTGTCTGATGTGGTCGTCTGTGAAGTGAAGCACACCTTGACACGCCTCCTTCCCCCGGCAAGGACGGTCCTGAAGGCGTGTCATTAGCGAGAGCACATGTTTCCTCCTCCTGCTCTGGCTCCGTGCCCTGCAAGCAGAAGAGAAAACCAGAAAATAACTTCCACTAAATGACGGGACAGAAATAACCTCGCAAACAAACACACCTGCCACCCACGCACAGCATCTCCTTGACCTTGCCGTCACATCCTCCCACTTCACCCGGCCCGTCTGTTGTAACGAAAAAAAAATAATCTGTCGTCTCGTGTGCCGCCTCTCATCCTGTTTTATTTTTCTCTCTTTCTCATTGTTCCTTTTCCCTCCTCCTCCTCCTCCCCATGATCCTCGTCGCCGTTGCATCCAGTCGCAGACGGCAGCAGCAGGCCACACTGACGTGCCTTTGAAACCGGAGGAATTTACCGTCGGAGAATCAACAGGTAAGAAATTGATTGTGTTTCCGAGTGTTCAATCAACACCCTCAGCTTGTCACATCAATCTCCCCCTCGTCGCCCCGTCACGCTCCCCACCGACTCCCCTCCGAAGCATATGTTCTCGCTGCGAGCAGGTTGCCGTGCGTCCCTGCAGCATTATTCCTTGTTATTCACTTTCTTGCACAAATCCCCACCGAGGCACCGGTTCCAGACTGTGATTAGCGGGATTTGACAAGTAATGCCAACCGGCAATTTACTGTAAACGCCGTTTTCAGCAGATTAGACGCCCCAGAACAAGAAGCTTACAGGCTCCAAAACCAGTAACTATCACAGACTTAAGGATAATCCCGTCTCTGCAAAAAAAAACCCCACAAAAAAACACTTGCAGCGGTGATTTCTAGGGATAGACTTCTGAACAGTGGTTTGAGCATGTAAAACACATCAATTACCTGATAGGAAACGTGCTCACAAGCTTTTATTGTTCATGATTTAGTCCATGGGTCAGACCAGATATTGGAACCACCTCAGGTTTCATTTAAATCTCACCGTATGCAAAGATCACATCTAATATAAGTCAATAATCAAATAAAACTGTTTGAGAAAGGGTATATATATATATATATATATATATATATATATATATATATATATATATATATATATATATATATATATATATATATATATATATATATATATATATATATATATATATATATATATATATACAGACACACATCAGTCCCAGATGAATGCATTTCTTGTTTTTATGTACTTTCTTTTCATGCTTATTTGTTTAGCTCAATTTGAGTCTTGTTTTGTTATTTTGTGTCTCGTTTTGTGTCTCGTTTTTGTTGTTTTGTGTCTCGTTTTTGTCGTTTTGTGTCTTGCTTTTGTAATTTTATGTCTTGGTTTGGTCATTTTTGTGTCTTGCTTTGTCATTTTCTGTCTTGTTTTTGCCATTTTGTGTCTTGTTTATGCTGCTTTGTGTCTTGTGTTGTCATTTTGTGTCTTGTTTTGTTATTTTGTGTTTCATTTTTGTCATTTTGTGTCTCGTTTTTGTTGTTTTGTGTCTTGTTTTTGTTGTTTTGTGTCTTGTTTTTGTCGTTTTGTGTCTTGCTTTGTCATTTTGTGTCTTGTTTTTGTCACAGACAATCTTGTTACCATAGCAACGAACTCTTTCTCAGACTCCAGTTTGTTGTAGTATTGTTCCGTGTTGTAAAGTTATTAACACAGATGATGATGTGTGGCGTTTCTTATTTTTCATAACGAGGAATAATCCTGTTGAATTGGACTTTTGGCTCAGACTCTTTCATTGTGTCCATTAAACCAGTGGTAACATTTATTAAGCTGTGAGTCTGCAGCAGCTGTCATATCAAAATGCAAACTACAGACATACAGCTAGTTAAAAAGACCAAAAACAACTGGTCACCTTGAGTGGTACCGATACTGGAGATTTTGGTTCCAGGTCATGAAGTAATTAACTGCAGATTCTCCACAGAGGGGAACAAGTTGAGCCGACTTCTGAACAAAACCGCACCACCTAAAGGAAGGAAATCATAAAATACACATTAATGTCTCCACCTTCAGGCAAAGTTCTGCAAATGACACACAACAGGTGCATACATTTGCTTACAACTGTTACAAACTACGTCATCATGAGATCACATTTTATTGGGTCTTAGTGTGAAATGATTGGAGTTTTTTGGGTCAGAAGGGACAGAAAAACATGCTGGCTACAAACTGCATAATCCGTCCAGTTTTTGTAGGACGTCCAGGTATTCTTGGCAAACTGCATGTTACATACTATGCAGTGGGACATTATAAATCAGTTTCTGGCAGACTGTATAGTTTGGATGTATTGATGTTGGAATGCACCCAATGCTCAGGTTCGTTCTGTATAAAACCAGCCAAATATGCACAAAGTTCCCACCTGAGCCCTTCAGATACAGCAGATTTCTAACTTTATTATATTTAATGAAACCATGCAAAGTTTTACCTTCACAGTATGAAGTTTTTCAGTTACAGTCCCATAAAGTACATCGGGGTGGGTCAAAGTTCTTCACTTTTTTAAAATGTTTTGCCACAGAAGTAATTCTATCTAGAAGATGATCCTGGTATCAAATGTAGGTAAAAATGATCCTATCATTGTCTAGAACTTGTTCTGACCAACCACCTATCACACATGCTGAGATGAGCTTTGAAAGTTTACCCAGAATGCACTTTTAAAGTTTTCTCCAGCCACATATCATTATACTTCCACCTCCGTGCTTCACTGTCAGGAATATGCATTCACTGTGGTACTACTGGTCAGAAAGGCACAAAACAACCACAGATAGACACAAATTGACCACAAAAAATGCACAAAATTATCACAAAGAGGCACACAATCACTGTTAAAGTTTACCCAGAATGCACTTTTTAAAGTTTTCTCTGGTGAATTATCAGAAAACAGAAACACATCCAGGAAACCTATGATTGTTTCTAGGACTCTATGTCATTAAACTGCTGCAGTTTTACTGTTCAGCCTACGATACATCCCATAATATTGATGCTCAAAGTTGGTAATAAACCAAAAACAGAATTTAGATTTCATTTTTTGTGTCTAGTTTTGTTGCTTTGTGCTTATCTTTGTCCCTCTTCTGTCAGTGTGTGTCAGTTTTGTGTTGTTTTGTGTGTCTTTGGGACAGTTTTTTTTTCTCATTGTGGTCATTTGTTTGTTGTTTTTGTCATTTTGCGTCTCTTTTCCTGTTTTGTGCCTCGTTTTCTTATTTAGTGACATTTTGTGTCTTGTTTTTCTTGTTTTGTGCTTCATTTTTCTTGTTTAGTGTAACGTTTTGATTGTTTTACATGTCCTTGGGACATTTTAGTCTCTTTGTGACATGAAACTAAGATACATCCCATAATACTGATGCTCAGAGTTGGTTGTAGGAAAATGAACACAAACGAGATTTAGTCTTTAGATTGTGACATCTGGAGTGGAAATAAAATTAACCCTTCTTGTGTCAATTTCGGCCGTTTTGTGGTGATTTTGCATCGTTTTTTGCAGCGACGTTTACAGGGTAATTCTGGTTATTTTTGTGTTGACTTTGTGTCTTTTTATGGTAATAAAGGTTTTTTTTCCATTTGGGAGGGGAAATTTTGTCTTTTTGTTGTGATTTTGTGGTTCAAATTTCTCAAAAATTTCCGGAGACAGATTTCACCTTTAGATTGTGACTCCTGCAGTTAATGTCAAACTGATTTGGTTGCAGTTTTTAACAGAACTCAAATGTGAGTTTCAGCTCAACACAAATTAAAAAATGCAAAATTCTGACCCACCTTTATGGACCTAAAGGGCATGTAACTCTGAAAATGTTCATAGTGTGAAGGTAAAACTTCGCATGGCTTCATCAAATATAATAAAGTCATTGCATATAAAGAATCAGCTGATTCTAAGGAGGTTAGATGGGAGGAACCTTTAATTATTCAGCTTTTTTTGTCTGCTAAGCTCAACATAATTAGCATACACTGCTATTGTTGAATTTTTGTTTTGTTTTGAACAGATTTTAAACAGTTAGTTCCCACTTCCTGTTTCCTCCAAAGCAATATGAAGAACGGAAACAGATTTTTGAGCAAAATAAACACTAAAATGTTCATTATTCAGCCCAAAAACTACAGCTCTACTGAGCAAAACTATATATACTACAGGTTTGGTAACATAAAACCCTAAACAGCAGCTTAAACAAACTCCGTAGCACCTGTTGCCTGCAGGTGGCGCAAGTGTCCCACATGCAGCGGCTATTAGTGCAGTTTTATGTGGATCATCACAATCTACAGGTCTGATCTGCTGATGAAGTTTCCACCTGCGGATTTTAACCCTCATGTCGTCCTGCGGGTCAAAATTGACCCATTTTAGTTTGAAAATATTGAGAAAAAAAATATTTTCACCGTGAAACTTCTGATGTCCACATTTTCAACATTTTGGTTAAATTTTTGAACATTTTTTGGTGAAAAAAAAGAAATGTTAAAAATGTTTCTTAAGAACATTCACATAAAAATCAACCAAAATCCAGTGAATTTCGTTGGATTTTGGTTATATGTAATCACTTTAGATATTTTCAGGATTTTTTTGTTAGATTTTTACTCATTTTTTGAAAATATTTACAAGAATTTTCTTGCAAAATTTGAGGGTTTTTTAAAATAAAACTTTTAAGGGAAACTTATAAGGAATTATTGGAATTTTCTTCCTGAAGGTTTTGGAAATTTTCAGAAATTTGGGGCATTTTTTTGCTGAATTTTTGGATTTTTTTTCAGACAAGGAAGCAATGTTTTTTAGTGCTCGTAAATGAGGACAACAGGAGGGTTAAACTGCTAAGTCAGTCAGGTGTTGCTGGCTGGTTTCAGGTTCTTATTGCTCTATTTTCTGACCTCCAGTGACCCAAAACGACGGAAAGTTCAGCGCTCAGCTCTCCAAACTGACCTGCATCGGACGGACGCGACACGACGAGCTGTAAGCGGGCGGAAGACTCGGCTCTGACCAATCAGAGCGCCTCGTTGGGCGGCTATGGAGTCGATGAAGGATGAGGCCGAAAAATAAAAGTAGGATCCTACCGATGATCCGTCGGTACATTAATTACCTGCTGTTTTCTTATTGTACCCGGACTGAAAGAATAAAACAGACAGAGAATCCAGATTTTTGTCCTAGTTCTGATTCTGCCCTGAGACAAAGTGCGTCCATAGTTAGTTTCTGAGGCTGTAAGGTTTACGGAGAATAATTGTGCTCTGATAAGCCGTGTGAATGTGAATGTATGGAGGATTGGTGTCTGGGGGCTGCTTGGGTATAGATAACATATTTAGACTAGGTGGGGGATTTATCCATCTTGTGTAATCCTGGGAGGAAAGTGAGTAATCCTCAATAACGTCACCGAATGCACATAAACAAGAACATCTTCCTCATTCTGCTCCGAGCTCAAAGAAGCGCCTCGGTCTGTCTTTCTATTTATCTGTTCCACATAAAACTGTAAAGAAAAAAAACAAGTTTGAACCCCTCGATCACTAAAATCAGAAAATTGAGTCTTGTGCTTGTTTTAGGCCAGAAGCTGTGACTGTAATGGAGCAAATAAAAGCTTCTTAATGTGAAGTTAACCCTCGTGTCGTCCTGTGGGTCAGATTGACCCTTTCTAGTTCAAGTGTGAAAATGTGTTAAAAAATATATATATTTTCACAGTGAAACTTCTGATGTCCACATTTTCAACATTTTTGGGACATTTTTTAATATTTTTTGGTGGATAAAAGCAAATGTTAAAAATGTTTCTGAAGAACATTCACATAAAAATCAACCAAAATCCAGCGAATTTCGCTGGATTTTGGTTGATCTTTATGTGAATGTTCTTAAAGAAAATATTAGAAGTTTTGCTGATATATATGGAATTACTTTAGATATTTTTAGGATTTTTTTTGGAAGATTTTTGCAAATTTTTTGAAAATATTTACAAGAATTTTCTTGCCAAATTTGGGGGATTTTTTTCAAAATAAAGCTTTTCAGGGAATCTTTTAAGGACTTATTAGAATTTTCTTCCTGAAGGTTTTGCAAATTTTCAGAAATTTGGGGAATTTTTTTGCAGATTTTTTGTATTCTTTTCAGACAAGGAAACAACATTTTTTGGTGCCCGTAAATGAGGACAACAGGAGGGTTAAGCTATATTTTACCAGGATTGTCAAGCTTAGGTGTCTTAAAATAAGCCAGACATGCTAAAAAATAGTAATTTTTCACTCAAAAATAGATTTTTGCTTTCATGTAACCTCCTAATTTGAGATGTATTAAACTTGTTTTGAGTTTTCTTGTAAAATACAACTCAAAACAAGATAATTTAAAGATTGTTTGACTTAACAAGATATTTAAGATGCAGTGTCTTAAAACAAGTCCCTCCATCTGCTGAAATGTCACTTGTTCAGTGAATTTATCTTAAATCCAGTGTGATGAGACATTTTGTCTAAAAATAAGACAAATAGACTTGGTAGGATTTAGAGTCCACACAGGACGAGTTTTGAGGGATCGATTTTGCAGATTTGAGGATTTTTGCTTATTTGATTCTCTGTTTTTTGTGTACCTTTTGGTTGCTCACATCCGTCTGGATCCTCTGGCATCGAGGAAATGCTTCCTTTTGTCCCATTGTCATCAGCCAAGTGTGGAAATAATCACATCCAGATCCTGAACCGGGATAGAAAACAAAACGCAACAACACGATGTTACTGATTTTTGTTCTCTCTTTTTCTACTCTGATGATGAAATGTGTTTGAATAAAGCCGTGCTGCTGTCACTCTTCTGGGAGATAAGCCTGTGCTTTTTTGTGTCTTATTATGTCAGTCATGATCTGATTGAACCTCCCACAGCCTTGTTAAAGGGTAAACATGAAAAGAGAGGAGAAATTTGAGTGCCAGCGTTGAGGCATTATATATTCTGAGCACTGCTGGAGCCGGGCCACGGCGCTGGAGAGCATTTTTATTCCCCCATCATATCTGTGCAAAATACCATCATTCCAGCACTGCAGTTAATGTACTTCCAATTTGAACCACTTTGTAAGCAGTGGAGAAACCCAACTCTTGCGCGACTCCACGTGAAATTACTAAAATGAGCATTGTGAGGAATTTGCTTCTACGTGTATTCTGTAAGCGTAGTCAATTAACATATATTGTGCCCAGATAAATGTTTCCGCGAGATAAAGAACCTCCATTGTTTCTTCTTAATTTTCTAGGGGGAGAAAAGGCTTTGCGGGGAGGATCTAGTAAATCCAGAGGCACATATGGGAACGTATAGAGCACTGATCTTTGCGGGCTTATGAAGATACAGAGTCAGGAGGGATTTATTCATCTTATGTTAAGCCAAGAGGAAAATCTAGATTGTCCTCCAATTCGATATGAGAACCACGGTGCAGCTGCATCATTAAGCCGCCTTTTAATGCAAAATATAGTTGTGATTCTCTGCTGAACAAGATCTGGACAAGCCGTGCAGCAGAAACTCCCACCAAGTCTTGTAATTAAGACGTGTTATCACGAAGCCAAGACTCTGATTTCCAGTTTTGTGCCTTAAGAAGGAAAAAAATGTGACACTTGCTCTTTGCTGGTCCATTAAGAATTGCACAAGAGTTCTTCAAGGCCACGGTTCTTCACGGTTCTTCATAGTTCTTTATGGCTCTTCATGGTTCTTTATGGTTCTTCGTGGTTCTTCACGGTTCTTCATGGGTCATGCAGTTAAAACATGCACAAAGCTGTGGAATGGTCTAAAACAGCCCACGAGTTCCTGCAGTGGGAAACAGCCTGATTCCTACTGAGTGAAGATTCAGATTTTAAAAAGTAATCGCTTCTGTGATTAACTTAACTGTAAAACCCACTGATGCAGAAATACAGCTTCAGTTATATTTCTAAAAATATTATTTCTTTTATATATATATATATATATATATATATATATATATATATATATATGATTTTTTTTGCAAATTTTTTTTCTATATTTGGGTCTTATGAGGTTAAGATGAAGACTAAATACATTTAACTGTATTTAGCATTCTAAATTTAGTGCCTTGAGAAGACGTACATTGAGAACTGGCACAATATAAATACAATTGAATTGAAATATTTTTTCCAATTTCAGTTTTTAATGTGTTTTATGGGAACTTATCGGATTTTATCTTGTTAAATTACAGATTTTTTCATTTTTAATAGAATTTTTGATATATTTACAGTATTTTTTTGTTAATCTTCTAATAAAAAGTAACCTTTAGTTATTACCTGTATTCTGATACCTGGCTCATCTTCTATGTCATGATACATCCCATAATATTGATGCTCAAACTTAATTATAGAAAAAAAGAGCTAAAAATAGATTTATTTTTTACTTTAGATTGTGACACCTGGTGGATGTAAAACTGATTTGGTTGCAGGAGGGATTTATTCATCTCATTATAAGCCAAGAGGAAATTCTAGATTGTCCTCCAATTCAATACGAGAACCACGGTGCAGCTGCGTCATTAAGCTGCGTTTCAATGCAGAATATAGTTGTGATTGTGTGTTTTATTGCAGAGAAAATCTCTGCTGAACAAGATCTCGATAAGCCGTGCAGCAGAAACTCCCACAGAGTCTCGTAATTAACCCTCCTGTTGTCTTCATTTACGGGCACCAAAAAATATTGTTTCCTTGTCTGAAAAAAATCAAAAAATTCAGCAAAAAAATTCCCCCAAACCTCTGGAAATTTGCGAAACTTTCAGGAAGAAAATTCCAATAATCCCATAAAAGTTTCCCTTAAAAGTCGTATTTTTAAAAAATCCCCCAAATTTTGCAAGAAAATTCTTGTAAATATTTTCAAAAAATGAGTAAAAATCTTCCAAAAAATCCTAAAAATATCTAAAGTGATTCCATATATATCAGTAAAACTTCTAAGATTTTCTTCAAGAACATTCACAAAAAAATCAACCAAAATCCAGCAAAATTCGCTGGATTTTGGTTGATTATATTTTTAACATTTCTTTTTTTCCACCAAAAAATGTTCAAAGATTTCCCAAAAATTTTGAAAATGTGGACATCAGAAGTTTCACTGGGAAGATATTTTTTTTCCACATTTTCAAACTTTAAAACGGATCAATTTTGACCCACAAGACGACACGAGGGTTAAAATAAGTTTTCCCAGCTAATTTTTTAGATCTTAATATTCTAAATATCATATCTTATTTCAAGAAATCTTACCAAGCCATTTTTTACTTGTTCTACTGGCAATTTTTTTTACTTATTTCAAGGTAAAAGTTCTTTGAAATCAGTTTTTTTTCTTGTTTTGAGAGGAGCATTTTTCCAGTGTATCCTCCCTGATCCACACGTGGCCTCAAAACATGAAAGCAAAGGACTCAGGAATATGTGCAGGCGTCTCTTTATGATCGTGATGAGTCATATTTCAGGATTTTGGGGTTTAAGTAGCTCTGAAGTAACAGAAACAGAAAGAAAAACCCTCAAAATGCTGCATCATCTGCTCCACGTGCTCAAGATTCAGGCTCATTCCAGCTCAAATCATCTGGGATTTCCTGTTCAACTATCTCTGATTTACTTGAATTTTTTTTTTTTTATCATAAACCACAGATATTTAAAACGGTATCTGTGAAGTTTTAGCTTCATACATCAGATACTTCCTGAGATAAGCTTTCTTAGAAGTTGCCGGTCCACCCACTTTCAGCAGGTTTTTCTTTTTCTCATTGAAATTTGAGGCCGTTTGAACAACAATAACTCAGGAACTAAGATAGAAACATGAAATTTTCACAGTTATTCCTCATCACGCCATTGATTCAAAATCAGCAAACAATGAACATTTAAATGTGAATATTTATTAAGATATTTGTGAAATTTTAGCTTGATATATCAAATACTTTCCGAAATAGTTGTTTTTTTTTTAAATTGCCCGTCTACCTGCTTTCAGCTTTTTTTTCTTTTTTTTTTTTTTTTTTTTTGTCATATTGAAATTTGGGGCTGTTTGAACAACAATAACTCAGGATCTATTAAAGATAAAAGCCTGGTATTTTCACAGTTATTTCACATCATATCATTGATTTGGAATCTGCAATATTGAACAATTAGATAAAATAGTATCTGAGACTACATGTTTTTTCCAAATTGCACATGAAACCATTTTGTTTCTTCACACATTGACTCAGAAACTATTAAATATCACAGCCTCAAGTTCTCACTGTTGTTTCTCATCATGTCATTGATTTAGAGTATGTAATAGAGGACATTTAAATATGACTATTTATAAATATATTTGTCAAAAGACATTAGAAGTTTCAGTGTGAAAATATTTTTTTCCCCACATTTTCCCACTTTAAAACGGGTCAGTTTTGACCCGCAGGACGACACGAGGGTTAAGGTGCGCTACAGTGAAACCACGACTCTGATTTCCAGTTTTGTGGCCTTCAAAAGGGCAAAAAAAATGTGACGTTTGTGTTCTCAAGTCGGTCGTTCAGTCGAGTCGAAAGTCTCCGCAGCACAATAGCTCTTTGTTTGTCGTCGGTTCGGGCTGTCGATGGGACTCGGAGCTGTCATCCCAACCCTGAGCACGTATCACTACTGTTTATCATCTGGCACCAGTAGAGATGTTTGCTTTCAACTTTCCCCCCCATCACAGCACAACCATCAGGAAGATCCACGCTCCATCCTGCCAAGAAGTGGCCTAGATTACGGCGGTGTGCATTAGGACGCTTTGATCAGGAGCATTTTTAGCCAGCGACACCGAGATGATCCACCGTCGTCCCGTCGCTGAAACTCCTGCAATCCCTCATCAGAGCTGCCGCCGAGGGTTACTCTGAAGATGTAGTTCGCTGCAGAGTGCTGCCTCGAAATGTAGTTTACGTTGGTGTGACAGAGTCATTTGGATTTCTGCAACATCAGAGGTGTTGGTTAAAAATGGGCGGGATTTTTATGTACTCTCATGCACAAAAAACAAGCATTTAAAGAAGAACAAATAGAGGAAAATGAGTGTTTAAGTGTTCAGAGTTTAGTGCAGATTCTAATGCTCACTTATTAACAATAAATAGAGAGTTGGTGGCACTTCATGTACACCACGGTTCAAAAGTTTGGGGTCACTTAGAAATGTCCTTATTTTTGAAAGAAAATCATTTTTTTCCAATGTAGATCACATTAAATGGATGATAAATCCAGTGTAGACATTGTTAATGTAGTAAATGACTATTCTAGCTGGAAACAGCTGATTTTTAATGGAATATCTCCATAGAGGTACAGAGGAACATTTCCAGCAACCATCACTCCTGTGTTCTAATGCTACATTGTGTTAGCTAATGGTGTTGAAAGGCTCATTGATGGTTAGAAAACCCTTGTGCAGTTATGTTAGCACATGAATAAAGTGGGAGTTTTCATGGAAAACATGGAATTATCTGGATGACCCCAAACTTTTGAACGGTAGCAGAAAACTGTGCTGCTGCAAGAACATATTAACAGGTATAAATATGCAACAAAAAAGTGGTTCTTTAGTTGTTATTATTGCACCTAAGAGTCTAAATAATAGAGCATTTACTTGATATTGCTACCTCAAGTAAAAATGAACCCAGAAAAATCACTCTGGCTGGTGTTTTGTCATCCAACAAAGTCCAGTGAATTTAACTCAGTTAATTTTATACTTTTACAACTTTTTTTAAACTAATTAATCTACATAAGTGCATTTAACTCCCATTTATAAGGCAGCAGGGGAGCTGAACGAACTTTTGACAACAAATTGAACTGTAAGCTTGGTCATCGTCTATTTATATGTTAATCATCTATTTAGTTTAAAGGTTTGAGGTCCGTCGAAGGAGAAGTGTTCTCCAAATAATCTCTTAAATGTTTTTTATCTATGAAAAGTTGGACTCAGCATCTCTTATATGGCGTTTAACTGATAAAACTATATTTACTGTAGAATGAAAAGGAATTCCTGAGTTGTTGTTTTTTTGTTTACTATAAAGGCTGTTACATTCGTGCTTCTCCTTTGAGAATCTGGATGAACTCTGTTATTCTAAATTCTGCCAAGTGTTGCTGTGTTTCATTTATGGCAGCTTTCCACGACAGCTTTCCACTGCAGGAATGTGGTGCAAATATTTACAGGAACAGATGCTTTAATCGGCCTTTTGAGCTTTTTCCAGCAGCTTTGACCACAACATTAACTCAAAGTGCAGCAAAACAGCAAGAACTTACTGGACAGAATTCAGGTTCTGTGTAGAATTCAGGTTTGTTATGTTAGATGGTGTTAATGGTGTTGGAAAGGAGAAAGCTGGTACTGGACAAGGACATCAAGAGAAATGGTGCTTGTTACCCATTAAGAATTGCACAGTAGTTCTTCAAGGCCATGGTTCTTTATGGTTCTTTATGGTTCTTTACGGTTCTTCATGGTTCTTGCGGTTAGAACAGCACAAAGCTTTGGAACGTTTAGACTGAATATTCAGAAGTTAAAAAGTAATCCTCCTCTGTAATCTATTGATTTTATCCCTCTTGTTGTCCTCATTTACAGGCACCAAAAACTATTAATTCCTTGTCTGAAAAAAATTCAAAAATTCAGCAAAAAAAATCCCCAAATTTCTGAAAATTTGCAAAACCTTCAGGAAGAAAATTCCAATAATTCCTTGAAAGTTTCCCTTAAAAATTGTATTTAAAAAATCCCCCAAATTTGGCAAGAAAATTCTTGTAAATATTTTCAAAAAATGAGTAAAAATCTTACAAAAAAAAATCCTAAAAATATCTAAAGTGATTACATATATATCAGTAAAACTTCTAATATTTTCTTTAAGAACATTCACATAAAAATCAACCAAAAATCCAACGAAATTTTTTTGTTAATGTTCTGAAGAAATATTTTTAGCATTATTTTTTTTCCATCAAAAAATGTTCAAAGATTTCCCAAAAATGTTGAAAATGTGGACATCAGAAGTTTCACTGTGAAAATAAATTTTTTTTCCACATTTTCAAACTTTAAACCGGGTCAGTTTGACCTGCAGGACAACACGAGGGTTAAGCAATTTATTGTAGTAGTTAAGACGTAAGTCAACATATATTAGTAAAACTTAGATTTAAGGGTTATGTTACTCAAAAAATTGCACTACAGAATGTAAAAATTCAAGAATATGTCTTGGCAGACTTTCACAAAGGTAGGTATTAAAGTGTTTATATCTATGTTTACTGTCTATGTCATGGACAAAACTATGATTTATCCCATAGTATGATGCTCAAAGTCGGTTAAAGAAAAGTGCTAAAAAAAATAAAACCCAAAAAACCAAAAACACTCAGTAGATGTAAAACTGATCTGGTTTCAGTTTTTAATGGAACTCAAATGTGTTTTTCAGCTTTGAAAATTTCATCTGTGCTGATGAAGTTATGAGGCTCAGAAATTGTGGAAAAAGTGTGAAATTTGGACCCACCTCTATGTGCTTCAAGGTACCGTAACTCTGAAAATATTCACAGTGTGAAGGTAAAATTTGCATGGCTTCATTAAATATACTAAAGTTACTGTATATAAAAAATCGGCTGATTCTGAGGGAGTCTGGTGGGAACTTTTTTCAGAATTCTTTGATTTTATATGGAATCTTTCTCAATCAGTATCTGAATACATTTCATTTAATGGCATTTACTGCTTATATTATGTTTTTACGTGTATTTTAACCCTCGTGTTGTCCTGCGGCTCAAAATTGACCCGTTTTAAAGTTTGAAAATGTGGAGAAAAAAAAATTCACAGTGAAACTTCTGATGTCCACATTTTCAACATTTTTGGGAAATCTTTGAACATTTTATGGTGGAAAAAAAGAAATGTTAAAAATGTTTCTTAAGAACATTCACACAAAAATCAACCAAAATCCAGCGAAATTCACTGGATTTTGGTAGATTTTTTTGTGAATGTTTTAAAGAAAATATTACAAGTTTTTATTTATATATATATATATATATATATATATATATATATATATATATATATATATATATATATATATATATATATATATATATATATATATATATATATATATACATATATATATGTATATATATATATATATATACATATACATATATACATATATATGGAATCACTTTAGATATTTTTAGGATTTTTTTGCTGAATTTTGGGATTTTTTTCAGACAAGGAAACAATATTTTTTGGTGCCCGTAAATAAGGACAACAGGAGGGTTAATGAAATTACAGCGAGTAAATGAATACAAACAGCTACATTCTGTGTTTGAGGTACGTGTAGAAACTGTTTCAGGCACTCTTGCTGCCAGATTTCCATTTTTTTTACAGTTTATTTTCGTGCACGGCCAGGTGGAGAGAGTAATTGGTCGGTCAAAGCTGAGAGATGAACTAACACACTGTTGGTTTTGTTTTTTTTTTCCACAGGATTCGCTGACAATGAGAGAAAATATAGAATAACCTCGGCTTTTATTCCTGTTTTAAAAGGGTAAATTAAAGCAACATTTGTGGGAGGACGGCTGTGGGTGACCCAAATGAAGGAGCCATCGATCTGCAGCGCTGCGTTTATGTAATCAATCCTCTGGCTCTGGCACACCTGCCCCCTGTTTCTGTCTCCGCATCCTCTGACATTTGGAGGGGAACAGATGGAGATTGCGGCCGGGTCGGTCAGGCCAGAGGCAGCAGAGGAGATGGGATTTTTCTAACACCAGGGGCCTGGTGAAGGGTACGACGACGGCCCAGCTGCCCCCTGCCTCTCCGGTGACCCGGTCGGCTCGCAGCCACTCGGACTGCTCGCTTCATATTATATTAGCTAATTCACTCCTATTACGGGACCTCAGATCTCTGACCTCGCTGCTGAGTCTGAGAGTTTCTCGTTATAGCTTCCTGACAGCGATCATCTGCCCCAGACGACGCTGATACATGTGAGTGGAAGCGTCTGGCTGCACCGAGTGAAGAGCACTAAAGTAATGAGCTCTTACTTTGCCTTGTCATCTTGCAATAATTACAGTTTCCTCACACATTTTCATCTATTTCTGCCTTCGCCTTTGCCCTCAAACTGAAAGATGGAGTGCAGCGAAGAGAACATCTGTGTGGTTTCTCTTGTTACCAGAGCAATGACCCTGACAGATGTTGTGTTGCCTGTGTGTGTTTAGTGTGGATTCAAAACCTTTTTAATATCTGTTTTACTGGGTCATTAAAACAAGCATCACTACCCTGAGTTTGTCTACTGTTTTCTGATAATTCACAGGAGAAAACTTCCCCACAAATGTCTCTTTCCCACATTTATGAAATGATAAAAGATCAAAAACCCTGAAAAGCAAACATATTTGGCCTCATCATATTACAATAATTACAGAGCAGTGACCTCGGCAGATGTTGTAATGACCTGTATATGTGCAGTGCTCAGTATGAAACTGTAATATTTATGCCATTGATCCACAGATTAAAGTATCCTTTCCCAGGGTTTGTTTGCTGTTTTCTGATAATTTACTGGATAAAACTTTAAAAACACGTCTCTCATGCACTTATGTAGTTATGAAATCTCAAAAGTGCTAGAAAAGTAACATAAAATAGAATTACTTTTGCAATAATTATGAGTTCTGTCTATTTCTGCCTTCACCTTTGTCCTTTAACTGACTCATGGAGTGCACTGAGAACATCTTTATGGTTTCTCTTGGTACCAGCGCAGTGACCCCGACAGATGTTGTGATGCCCTATCTATGTCCATAGGATTTCTATTATCTGAGAGTGATACAAACAACCATCTGTACCCTGGATTTGTTTTTTGTTTTCTGATAATTGACTGGAGAAAACTTCTCTCTCTCTCCTGCACTTAAGTAGTTATGAAAGCTCAAAAATGATTGAAAAAGTAAGCAAAATAAAATTATTAGCCTTTTACATCTTCTTGATATAATTATAGATTTGTTCTGGAGTCCAGCGCAAACATCTGTATGGTTTCTCCTAGTACCAGAGCAGTGACCCTGACAGATGTTGTGATTCCCCATGTATGTCCAGTGTTCTGTATGGACTCAAAATACTCCAGATATCTGTGATACAGACTCATCAAAACAAGCATTAATATCCTGAACTTGTTTGTTCACTGGGAAAAAAAAACGTTATGAACTGTTGCAGAGATTTCATGTGTCTTTCTCCTGCACTTATGAAGTATGAAAACTCAAAAATGCTGGGAAAACTAACATAATATAAAATTATTTTGCTTTATCTTATTTTATCTTATCTTTGGTTATGTTTGCTTATTTCTGGTATTTTACCGGAGAAAACTTTATGAATGGTCTTTTTCCTGCACTTACAAAACTATGAAAGCTCAAAAATATGAGGAAAAGTCATTCAAAATTGAAATAACTACAATAGAATTACAATTTCCCTGATATTTCAATCTATTTGCACCTATATGACCTGTATCTGCCCTGTGTTCTTTATTGATTCAAGATTTATAATGTATAAGTCTTGTCAAGATGTATAATATATAGAATGTGTGTGACACTGAGTCATCAGAACAAGCATCAATACCTAGGATTTTTTTTTCTGTTTTCTCATAATTCACTGGGGAAAACCTTCATTTCATTTGTCTGCACTTAAGAAGTTATGAAACCTCAAAAATGCTAGAAAGGAGTAAGTGAAATACTTCTATTTCTGTCTTTGCCCTTTAACTCCTCAATAAAGTGCATTATGAACATCTGCATGGTTTCTCTTGTTACCAGAGTAGCGACCCCGACAGATGCTGTGATGCCCTGTGTATGTTCAGTGTTCTGTATGGACTCAAAGGACTTCTAATTTCTGTGCATAGAGTCATAAGAACAAGCATTAGTACCCTGACAATTCATTGGAGAAAACTTTGAAAACTGCTGTAGAAATGTCATGTCTCTCATGTGCACTTATGAAGTTATTATAACTCAAAAATGCTGTGAAAAGTAAGGATTCACAGAAGTTTCACTCACATGTCAATCTATTTGCATTTATATACCCCATGTATGTCCATTTTCAGTATGGATTGCTAAAATTTGTGATATGGAGTTGTAGAAACAAGCATTGGTACAGGATTTTTTTTCTCATAATTCACTGGAGAAAACTTTAAAATCATTTGTCCCTCCTGCACTTCTGAAGTTATGAAAGCTCAAAAATATTTGAAAAAGTAAGCAAAATACTTCTATTTCTGCCTTTGCCCTTTAACTCAGTGATAAAGTGCAGCTTGAACATCTGTATGGTTTCTCCTGTTACCAGAGCAGTGACCCCAACAGATGTTGTGATGCCCCGTGTATGTCCAGTGTTTTGTATGGACTCAGGAGATTTGTATAGGAGCAGAATCAAGCTGTTGTCGCTGACATACTCACCTCGAGTTGCGTCTGCATCCCATCACCTTGGAAACTCGGCTCAGCTCGGCGAGCCTCGATTCGCCCTCCCTCCTGCAGACTTGCGGCTGGTGCTGTGAATGTGTTCGATCGGCCTCCGCCCCTCCTGCTCACACTGTGGTCGAGAGCAGCCTTCTCTTCTCGGGGTACGGTGGAGCCTCGCGGGGCTCCTTCGCCTTCTTTGTTTGTTCGGAGAGTCTGTGGTGGGGGTACGGCGGCGGCTTGCGACCCCTACGGCCTTGAGCTGCAGGTGGTTTGGCTGCAGAGGCGGCGCTCGGGTGTGGCGGTCCCGCCGCTCGCTGCTCTTTGATCCAGTCGGTGGGTGGGCAGCCGGCAGCAGAAGGGCTTTGTGGGGTCTCTATGATGACAGAAGGGCTGAGGGCTGGAGGTGGGTGAGGCTTTGGAGACAGAGGGGAGACTCTGACGGAGGAGGACGAAGCCGCGGGGGAGGAAGGCTGAGAACCGGGGCTGCCGGGAGGATGGAGGTTTACCGTGAGAGGCGAGAGACCGGGAGTGGGAGGCCGAACCGGGAGGCTTCTTTGTGGAGACAGATCGCGGGATGGGAGGTTATTGGAGCACTGCAGCAGCCCACCCTGTCTGGGAGGAGACCCCACGCTGCAGGTGAACCGCAGAGTCCGACTCCTCTCCGATAGAGTTGCTAAGACTGGAGACTGGCTCCTGCAGGGATGGTTCCTCCAGAGGAAGCCAGAAGACTCCATGGTTCCTGGCAGGTTTTCAGGCTCGGAGGGCCTCTGGATGGAGCTGCCCACCGTCACCTCGCTGGAGTTGGAACCTGAACTGTAGCTGCTGTCGCTGGGAGGCTTGGCTCCGTCTCCTCCGGCCTCCTGCTGCTCCTCTTCATTCAGATCGATGGACGATGTTAGATAGTCGATCTGCTGCACAACCTACAAACACAGAATCAGCAGATTTTACATTAATAAATTCAAAAAATCATAAAAATGTCACTTATGCAAACCATTAAATGACGTATTCAGACACTAATTAAACATAATTCCATTCAAAAATCAATCAAATCTGGAAAAAAAGGTAACACTTGACTTTCATAGAATCACCGGATGTTTTACCTAAAATAACTTTAATATGTTTAACCCTCCTGTTGTCTTCGTGTACGGGCACCACAAAATGTTGTTTCCTTGTCTGAAAAAATGCAAAAATTCTGCAAAAAAATTCCCCAAATTTCTGAAAATTTGCAAAACCTTCAGAAAATTCCAATAATTCCTTAACAGTTTCCCTTCAAAGTTCTTTTTTTTTTATCGCCCAAATTGGGCAAGAAAATTCTTGTATTTCCAAAAAATGAGAAAAATCTTCCAAAAAAATCCTAAAAATTTCTAAAGTGATTACATATATATCAGTAAAACTTCTATTTTCTTTAAGAAAAAAATTAACCAAAATCCAGCAAATTTCGCTGGATTTTGTTTGATTTTATTGTGAATGTTCATCCGAAACTTTTTTTTTTTACATTTTTTTTCCACCAAAAAATGTTCAAATATTTCTCAAAAATGTTGAAAATGTGGACATCAGAAGTTTCACTGTGAAAATAAATTTTTTCCCACATTTTCAAACTTTAAAACGGGTCAATTTGACCCGAAGGACGACACAAGGGTTAAGGGAAACTTTTAAGGAATTATTGGAATTTTCTTTCTTTTTTTTTTTTTTTTTACAAATCTGGGGAATTTTTTTGCTGAATTTTTTGATTTTTTTCAGACAAGGAAGCAATATTTTTTGGTGCCTGTAAAATGAGGACAACAGGAGGGTTAAAGGAGCGCAAAACCTGTAACACATAAACGTTTGCACACATGCACACACAAGGCGGTCACGTGCACGCTCATACAGCGATGTTGGAGAAAATGACGCTGGGGAAAACGTTTGACCCGACTCACCACCTGCTCCATGTGCAGATAAATCCTCGGCCGCTGCTGGATGGAGTTTTTTTTTTCCATTCTCTGCGTTCAACAACATCCTTGCTGATGTCAAACGATGACCTGATTTGTCTTTTTTTCAAGCGAGGCATTTTCATTTTACTTTGAAGTGCAGCATGTAGATGCACATGGAGTGACTCTGGGCAGGTGCTGCTTGTTAATGTCAGGAATCAGAGAAGATAAAAGAGCACACGACTCTGGTTTTCATGTTCTGCTCTGCACAGCATTGTTTGTTAAAAACAATGTTTTTTCTGACCCCTCGGGTCTGCACATATAGAGCAGAGAAACATGCTGTAAACAGCTCAGTTATTTAAGTTTGATTTGACTCTAAGTGCAGTTTTTGATCCACCAGAACGCCTTTGATCGCTCTCACATTCATGCACCAGCTTGCTTTTCTGATATTTTGTACTCCTTCATGTTGCTATATTATTTGTCTAAAATGCTTTAAAGACTCAGTTCTATTCCCTTTGTAACAGTGATTGACTATTAAATAAACTGAGACTCGCTGCTCATGCAACAGAATGATAAAACAGAGGCTTTGAAATAAATGTGACCAAAGTCTTCTCTGGTGCCGTATCTTCCTTTGATCTGTTGTCTCTGTTGTGAAAATTTGTGATTTTCCATTACAGCGTCTGCCTTCTGCCCGCCGACCTTCCAGTCCTTTTATTTTCTACGCAGCGTATATGCTCTTTCATCAGCGTCGTATTAATAACTGTCACACCAAATCTGGCCGCCCGGATGATGAGGTTGCTACCTCAGGTTTTAGCTGTGACCCGCAGATGCAGATCAAAATGCCAAGAGGTGAGATTCTCGTGTCACTTTTTACTGGGTGAGGCAGAGATACTCCAGCGTAAATGGATTATAAAAAGCGTCGGACGCCATCCAGCTGTGCCCGGAGCAGCATCTGTCCATAAGAAGGCAGAGATGAGGGGGGAGGTGAGAGGAGGGGAGGCAGAGATGAGGGAGGAGGTTGGGCCTGATGTCACACGGCATCATCTCAGCAACCTCTGGATGCATCAGTTAAATGGGCCGTAGCTTTTGTCTCATTCACCTCTGTGGAAACTGAGCTGAGTGTCGCTTTTGTTTGTGTGCAGACTGACGACAGGCAGAGAAACAGTTTGACAACTGTGCTGCCGACTTTTTTAATGCATGTTAAATTCTGCTGAGGACGTGCATTTGTATTTTGGCTTGTTATCTGTGAGTGCACAAGCCCTCAAGGTTCTTTAGCATAAGCGTGAACATTTCCAGCGTGAGGGAAACGTCTGGATTGTTGTGAGAGGATGCAGCAACTTCTCTGGCCTCATTCTCAATCGATTTGTTTTTCTTTCCGCTCTGGAAAGAAATGGACGAATTTGAAACAGTAAAGAGCTTCTGTCTTGTAGGTTCTCAGTCACAGAGGTCACGGTCATGCTGGTGAGAAGAAACCAGACTTAAAACTTTAAAAACCTGGGAACCTAAGAATCTAAGGAACCTCAACAAACAGATGGAAGATGAAACATCTTCAAGAACCTAAAAAAAAGAATACTAGGACATTCAGTAAAAAGCAACTGGTGAGTGTGAAATGTCTTAAAAACCCCCAAAGAGCCAACATGTAAGAGCCTAAAGGCCTAAGAACCGAAGAAACAAGACCCTATGAAGCAGCCCTACTTCTCTTTCAGGTTCTTCAAGACGTTTCATCTTTAGGGCCTCTTGGATGAAGGTGAAATGTCTTCAAGAACCTAAAAGAGAATCCTGAACCTTCAGTAAAAAGCAGCCAGACTTCCCTTTTAGGTTCTTGAAGGCACTTCACCTTCATCCAAGAAGGTGAAATAACTTAATGAACATAAAATAGCATAAAACATCCATCCATCCATTATCTATACACTGCTTAATCCTCACTAGGGTCATGGGGGGGGCTGGAGTCTATCCCAGCTGACTCAGGTGAAGGCAGGGGACACCCTAGACAGGTCACCAGTCTGTCACAGGGCCACATACAGAGACAAACAATCACTCTCACATTCACACCTACGGGCAATTTAGAATGATCAATTAACCTCAGCATATTTTTGGACTGTGGGAGGAAGCCGGAGTACCTGGAGAAAACCCACGCATGCACAGGGAGAACATGCAAACTCCATGCAGAAAGATGCCGGGAAAGCCGGGACGCGAACCAGGGATCTTCTCGCTGCAAGGCGAAAGTGCTAACCACTACACCACTGTGCAGCCCATTAGCATAAAACAGAAAACCTAAAAAGAAGTTGGATTCATCTTGGATGTTCTTGAAGATGTTTTACCTTCACCCATGACATTTTCTTGCCTCTTTGATGAAACATGTTCAAGAACCTACAAGAGCGTAAATCTAAAAAACTAAAAGCCTTAAGAAGGTAAGAAATCCAAGAACCCAAGGGTCCTACAAAGCAACTGAGCTTCTATTCAAGGTTCTTGAAGATCTTCCACCTTTGTCTAAGAAGATGAAACATCAGATGAAGATGAAATGTCTTTATGAACCTAAAAGATCCCAAGAACCTAAGAAGCCTAGGAACCTAAAAAGAAGCTAGACTTCTTTTTGGTTCTTGAAGATGTTTCACTTTAATTGCCTCTTGGGTGGAGAGGAAATATCTTCAAGAACCCACACAAGCCTAAACCTAAAAACGTAAAAAGCCCAAGAACCTAAAAAGCAGCTGAACTTCTCTTTCAGGTTCTTGCCTCTTGGATGAATATGGAACAAGTACAAGAAAAAGCAGGCGAACTTCTCTTTTCGGTTGGTGAAACCTTTTCAAGGTCTGAAACGACAAGTCCAGTTGCTTTTTAGTGAAGTTCTTAGCTTTCATCTTTCTGCATCTTTCTCGTTCTTTCATCTGAACTCTGCAGAACCAACAAAAACCTGCAACGTTACCTCCTTCATCTCCTGGTGAACGTCCCTCAGGGCTTTGAGAACCTGCTCCAGATTGTCCACTACTCGTTTAATCTGGTTCTGAACCACCTTCCGGCTGCATCCCGCCTCCTTCTTCACCGATTCCCCGTCCTTGTTGGGTCTGGGCTGCACCCACGTCTGGTTCTGGCCCAGGATGGCGATCCACTCTGAGTTGGGCCTCCGGGGGCCTCGTAGCGTCGTGGTGCAGCCCAGGGCTCTGTGGGGAACCTCTGTGGAGAAGATGACTCCATTGAGGGGCCCGGTGAAGCCCTCCACAGGTGGTTCCCTCAGGTCCCTCTGGCTCTGGGAGCTCTTGCGGTGTTTGTTGATATAGCTGAAGCTGGAGCTGAAGCTCTGCTGCTTCTCCATCAGTCCCTGAGTGTCTGAGCTCAGCCAGCTGGAGGACCGGAGCTCTCTGTGGTGGTAGGAGGTGTTTCCATCCCAAGCCTTCCCCCTCCGGTCCTCCATCAGAGCAGGCGCCTTGCAGTTTTTCTCCTCGGTGAGCAGTGCAGGCAGAGGGACCGGTGGAGGTCCCACCAGGGGCCCATACTTCCTCCCTGAAGCCCCGTTGTTCTGCGGGCGTCTCAGGCTCAGGTGGTTCCTCACCAAGGTGTGGTTCTCCTGAGGGGTGGAGGAGGCGTTGCCCTGAGGTCCGTCCCCTGAGTTGATCTCCGCGCTGGGCTCTTTGGTCTGCTTCAGGATGTGGTGGCCCCTCAGCACCACCGGCAGCATCCTCGCCATCCCCACGCCATTGCACCGGAGCTCGGCCTTCTTCGCCCGCTCCTTCCCCGGGATGGAGAAGAACCCGATTCCTTTGGCCCTCTCCAGCGGGGTCAGGCTGTTTCGGGCCTCCGAGCCGGACTTGTAGGGTCCGTTAAGCCCCAGGTCGCTGCTGTGGTGGGGCTTCAGACTACTGCGCAGCCAGGGGATGAAGTGAGGGGCGTGGGGCTTGAAGGCTTTCTGCTCCCCAGATACCGGAGCCCCGCTGTCAGAGAACATGGTGATGGATGGTGTCCGGCAGAATCACAGAACGAAGGAGAACAGGACTTCCCCCTCTTCTTCCATGAACCTCCTCCTGTCTTTGCCATGAACGCCAGCGCTCTGATCTTCTCCTTCTCCCACTCTGCCTCCAAAACTTTTCTCAGCCACCCACCCACTCCTCTTCTTCCCCCTGCTGGATCCTGATTATTTTATCTCCCTGCCTTTTTCCTCCCTCCTCCCTCCTCGGTTGTGGAGCTCCGGAGCCTCTCACCCCCTCGCCGGCCGGCCTCTGAGCAGCCTAGGGCCTCTCCGGTGTCGGTGTTCTCTCTCCGGCTGCCGTCGTCTCTCTGGCTCGGCAGCGGTGGAGGTTTCGTACATCGCTCTCTCTCCCCCCCTGCACTGCGCTGCTCTGCCTCCTATCCTCTCGCTCTTTCTTCCTCCCACTCCCTCTCGCTGCTGTTACTCCCTTCCTCTCCCCATCCTCACCGCTCCGCAACTCCTTTTGACACTGCTTTTCCCGCCCCACCTCCAATTTGCCCAGAAGTTCAATCAGTGCTATTAATCCCCCCCCCCTCCCCTAATGTGTTCCCACGTGATGCCTCATCTGATTACTCCTTTCCCCGGCTCAGCCCCTCACAATTAAATGCTGCTTAGGACACCAGAGGGGGGTTTAAAGGAACAGGAAGGGAGTGGAGGGGGAGGGGGGGGGGGGGGGGGGGGGGGGGGGCACATAATTGCAACCTATGAGATCAGGGATCAGCAGCAGTTTTGACAGAAACTACAAGCTGCTCGGCTCCAAACAGCAGCCAGCAGCTTATTGTAACTGTCAGCAAATAGTGTCACGTTACATCCTAGTTGTTGTTTTTCTTCTTTCCTCTCTCCTGTTTTTATTTTCTGCCACACATCCAACTTCCATTTGTTCCAATTATGCAGAGACAGCTGCTATTTTCAGGAGCTTCTCATTTGAATTCCAATTCTTGGCTGTCTGGATTAGATTTCTTGTTTCTGACGAGCTCAAAGATGCCTCCTAGGTGCCTTTTCAGTCGGCTGTGGCGGCATTAGATGGGTCCCTCCCTCTCTGGCAGCATCCAAAATGAAAAGACAGCAGCAGAGCCACACAAAAAGCCCTGACAGTTTGCTGTCACTCAGCAGCAACACACTCAAAGCATCTGTCATTCTGTTAGTCAGCACAGCAATCTACTCCTGCGGTAGTGCCCCGTTAGAACATGACTTCATCCTCTGACGTTCTCTACTGTACATGAGCAGGATAAAATAGAGGCTCGGTGTAATCTGCACGCTAAGAAGATTCCTGTGGACAGACAGCTGTCAGCCTGTAATGACCATTAGTCTGGATATAAGAAAAAAACAAAAAAAACAATGAAGAGTGAAAGTAACCGAGCTGCAGCTTCTAATCCTCCAGAGCTTCTGGTTTCACATGACATGCTGCTGCTGCTGCTGCTGCTGCTGCTGTGTTTAAATATGTAGCTCCGATGGTATTGTGTGTGTTAATATGTGTGCATGGATAATGAGAATTCACTCTGAAATAATCATTCAAGTTTATCTGGAGGGCAACCTTAAGTAACTGAAAGAGCGCTGCACAGGAGCCATCAAAAGTTAATGAGATTAAAACACAGAAATACAAACACAGACAGAGAAATCGAGGATCGTAGAACTGCAATTTAGAAATATCACAGCCGTGTGCGGAACAATAACCAGCCACCGAATAAACCGACTGTTCAGGTTTTATTCAGCCTTTTATGTGTGTTCCCAGAAATTAAAAATACAAACTAGTTCCTCAGGAAGATCTCCGGTTCTTCAGAGCAACATCACCAACTGAAAGGTGATTTTTCATGAAAGGTAGTGAAGTTTTTTCATTTTTTTATTATAATAATGGTTATTTTCATTATCTATGAATTATTTGGTCGATAAAACACCAGAAAAAAGTCAGAAATATCCACCAGTTTCACAAATGTCAAGCTGATATGTATGTTGTTCTGTCTGAGAAAAAAAAATCCAAAATATTAAATCTGTTCTGATGGAAGTGACCAGAAAAAACGACTGAAATGGTTTAATTCCAGTTATCAAAATAGAAGCAGGTGCTTCCACAAAGGGCTTTTATGAACAAAGAGAAAAGAGGATTGTTTAATCAACTTGAAATAATTGCTTCAGTTCAATTCAAAAACATTATTTGTCCCCTCAGGGCAGTTCAAGGCACGAAGCAGCAGCTGTTCAGTCGAAGTAGCAGCCATGTGGAGGCTAAAAAAGGATAAAATAACATCAAAATTAAAAAACGGAACATGCTGAGATGGGAAGAAAGTCAAATATCATGTTGGTGTCAGTGGTAATAAGGTGTTAGATAAGTATTTAAATATAAAATAAATAGTTAAATAAAGAACAGAAATACAGTATTTATATGAGGTGTAATTTAACCCTCCTGTTGACCTCATTTACAGGCACCAGAAAATATTGTTTCCTTGTCTGAAAAAAATCGAAAAATTCAGCAAAAAAATTCCCAAAATTTCTGAAAATTTGCAAAACCTTCAGGAAGAAAACTCCAACAATTCTTTAAAAGTTTCCCTTAAAAATTTTATTTAACAAAAAAAAAAAAAAAATCCCCCAAATTTGGCAGGAAAATTCTTGTAAATATTTTCAAAAAATGAGTAAAAATCTTACAAAAAATCTTAAAAATGTCTAAAGTGATTACATATATATCAGTAAAACTTCTAATATTTTCTTTAAGAACATTCACATAAAAATCATTTTTTGAATGTTCTTAAGAAACATTTTTAACATTTCTTTTTTTCCACAAAAAAATGTTCAGATTTCCCAAAAATGTTGAAAATGTGGACATCAGAAGTTTCACTGTGAAAATATTTTTTTTTCTTCCACATTTTCAAACTTTAAAACGGGTAAATTTTGACCCACAGGACGACACAAGGGTTAAAGTGCAAGATAATCCAAATTAAGCTAACGAGTAGCTTTTATATCAGTGCAATTGGTTTGAGTTAGATGAACTTTAATCATTTCTTTCCTCTCAGATGAAGAGTTTTTGTCGCTGCAACTTCATTTTAAGCAACTTAAACTTTCCATTTTTTTCAAAATAAAATGTAAAACAGGATTTTGTCATTAGAAATACTGTTTGAAGAAAACAATGGTTGAGTTGCAGGAATAAAATTTGAAAGAAGAAATTCGAAGACGCTCAACAGTGAAGGAGCAGTAAACCAAATTTTTGCACTTTTGTTGATTTTCAAAAACCAGTTTAAAGGGGAAAAAATGTATTTTCAAGTTGGTAAAATCCACAAAAACAAACTGCAGATCACCAAAACAGAAAAATCAGTGATATTAATCCAAAACTAGCTCAAATACACTTTTTACAGTGAAAATAGTTCCTGACAGAATATAGTTTTGCTAAAACAATTCCATTTATGGTGCCTAAGAGAACCATTTTTTGACGCTTCTGTGGGCGTTCTTTATAGATCTTCCTTCTCTTGGTGTTTTTTTAATGCAACCGGTTTGAGTTAGATGAACTTTATTTATTTGTTTCCTCTCAAATAAAGAGTTTGAATCTCTGCAACTTAACTTTAAGCAACTTGAAGTTTCCAATTTTTCCAATCTAATATGTAAAACTGGATTTTTTCATTAGAAATACCGTTGGAAGAAAACAACAGCTGAGTTGCAGGAGTAGAAATTCGAAGACGCACAATTCTACAGGAGTTGTAAACCTAATTTCTGCACTTTTGCTGATTATCGAAGACCAGTTTAAACAGACGAAATGTAATTTCAAGTTGGTAAAATCCACAAAAACAAACTGCAACTCACCAAAACAGAAAAATAAGTGACATTAATCCAAAATTAACTTTACTTAAACTAGCTCAAATTCATACAGTGAAAATGGTTCCCAAAAGAACAGATTTTTGCTAAAGGAACCATTTTTTGATGCTTCTCTGATGTACCTTTGGAGGTTCTTTACAGATCTTCCTTCTCTTGGTGTTTTTTTAATATAACCTAAATTTTGTAAATTTTTATTTCTTGCAAAATTCAGGGATTTTTTTAAAAACAAAACTTTAAGGGGAAACTTTTAAGGAATTTTTGGAATTTTCTTCCTGAAGATTTTGCAAACTTTTTTAACTTTTTTAAATTTGTTGAACTTTTTTGCAGAATATTTGTATTTTTTTCAGACGTGGGCAGAATATTTTTTGGTTCCCATAAATGACGACAACAGGAGGGTTAAATCAAACCTTCTGTTTGCTGTGGATTTAAAACCATAAAAAATACAGATGTTATGAAGCTAAAAACAGAAACAGATGTTCTTCGCTCGTACATTTTCCTCCGATATTTGTGTGTTTTTGTGTAATTTGAAGGCAGAGTGGAAGAAAAGTTTGATATAAAACCTCCCTCTGTGTTTCTGGAGTCGCAGTTTTCCTCCAATCAGCCTCCCACTTGTCCATAAATAACATGGGAACACACGATGGCAGCTCATTTTAAAGTCAATGTGGAATAATAAGTGGCTGCAAATCACCGTTTCTGTCCGTTTTTTCAGCCTCTCCAGCTCCATCCGTTATGATGAAGCTGCTGAGTGACTGGAAACAGAAACATGCAGCTCCCTCCCTCTGGATTCTGCTCTTACACTGCAAAAAAGAGTAGCCCAGATATGAGATAGAAACACTAAATTTGAGAGTAAAATCACTGAAAACTAGTGAAACGATCTGTCCATGCAGCAAGTACATTTTACTCGATAAGAAATCTTGAAATAAGATTTTAAAATCTAGAAATAGCATCTAAATCTAGCATCAATGTGCACAGAATTAGCATGGCCAATAATATTTATTTGAATTGCTTTCTCAAATATTGCTTTCTACATACAGTGCTAGCAAAGATTACTTATTGCTTCCCAAAATATAAAGAATTGCTTGAAGCAGTTTCAAAAGCAGTTCATGTTTTAACCCTCCTGTTGTCCTCATTTACAGGCACCAAAAAATATTGTTCCCTTGTCAGAAAAACATCCAAAAATTCAGAAGAATTCTGCAAAAAAAATCCCCAGATTTGTAAAAATTTGCAAAATCTTCAGGAAGAAAATTCCCAAAAATTCTTAAAGGTTTCCCTTGCAAGTTTTTTTTTTTAAATCCCCAAATTTTGCAAGAAATTTAAATTAAAAAATTAAAAAATTGAAATTGTAAATATTTTCAAAAAATGAGTAAAAATATTCACAAAAATCCTAAAAATATCGAAAGTGATTACATATATATATAAGTAAAACTTATATTTTCTTTAAGAACATTCACAAAAAATCAACCAAAATCCAATGAAATTCGCTTGATTTTGGTTGATTTTTTTCTGAATGTTCTTGAAGAAACATTTTCTTTGAAAATTTCTTTTTTTGCACCAAAAAAATGTTCAAAAATTTCCCAAATTTGTAAAAATTACCAAAATCTTCAGGAAGAAAGTTTTTTTTTTAAATCCTTAAAAATTTCCCTTAAAAGTTTTATTTTTAAAAAAAATCCCCAAATTTTGCAAGAAATAAAAATTTTAAAATTAAAAAAATTTAAATTGTAAATATTTTCAAAAAATGAGCAAAAATCTTCCAAAAACAATCCTAAAAATATCTAAAGTGATTCCATATATATATCAGTAAAACTTCTAATATTTTCTTTAAGAACATTCACAAAAAAATCAACCAAAATCCAGTGAAATTTGCTCATTTTTTGAAAAGATTTAAAAGAATTTTCCTTTTTTCCTTTTTTAAAGACAAAACTTTAAGAGGAAACTTTTAAGGAATTTTTGGAATTTTCTTCCTGAAGATTTTGCAGAATTTTTGTATTTTTTTTCAGACAAAGGAACAATATTTTTTGGTGCTTGTAAATGAAGACAACAGGAGGGTTAATAATCTTACAAATTCTGTTCTTGCATAGTAAATTATTCTCAAAACAAGATCAAAAAGACTTTTTGGCTGATGTAAGATTATAAGTGTAGGGTAGACAGTTGATTTTTGAGTGTATTCAAGCCTTTTTTGATTTATTTTCAGAGTGTCTGCTGGGAGACAGAACATATGGCCTCCTGTAACCTCGTCCTTCGCCTCCTGTGACGCTGCCTTGCTTGTTTTGAGTCCTGGAACAGGCCGACTGCCATCGAGAGGCAGCCGAGCGTACGAGAGCCGAGACGCTTCCCCAACTCTGCAGATACACTTTCCTGGTGGAGTTTCTTCTTCGACGGAGAGAGAAAGAGATAGAAAACCTCACATATGTGTCTCTCTCAAATCCAGGCTGCTTTAAGCTGCTCTGCCCTGTAAAAATAACAGAAAATGTCCCATTTTTCACCATAAATACAACATTAAGTTACAGCAAATGTCAATTTTTTTAGACAAAATTTACCATTAAACACCAGAATATGATGTTCTATGCTATAGATACCATTAAAAACTAGTTACTATATACTATAAGTTGTTTTTCTGTTATTTAATGTGTGCTTTAATGCTCCTCACTCTCTACAGCTCACTGTGTTTGAACCTTCAGCTTTTCTTCATCTTTCTCTCTCCGTTGAAGAACCTCCAGCAGGAAACCGTGTCTTCCAGGTCTTCTGAAGCCAGAGGCCTCCGTGTCCGTCCAAATTTCTGTGTAAAATCTTCTTTTAGCGGCAGAGCTGCTGCCTCTGGGCGTCGGGGGAAACTTTCTAAAGCCACCTGGACGGCAGCAGCTCGGTCTGGGAGGATTCTGAGGATTCTGTATTTACACTCAGTGGAAATGAGAAGTTTCTGGAGAACACATTGTTCTTCTTTCTCGCCGTATTAAATATGGAAGTGAGCAGATGCTGCCTTCCCTGGAGTGTCCGGTGTCGCTGCTGAGAATCCTGAGGGGTTCGCTGTCTTTCCGCCGTCCTCTCATGTATATTTTCGTGTTGTGTTTGCTTTTGGATTCCCCTCCGCCACGCTTTTCATCCTTCAACAATGCGTCAGTCAGGTGCTCTCTGAGGAGAGCGACGAGGGGGGACGCCGAGGAAGACTGGGAGAGAAAAGGGGGAGGAAGACTTCTGAAAGACTTCTACCTTCCAAGCCGACTGTCGTAGCTGCGCTTGCCAGAGGGGAGAGCACCTTTAAGCATACCGGATGAGTGACGATGTGGAGCGACTACAAAAGCTCAGAAATACAGAATCAGCAGCTCTGCAGCTCCACGACAGCAGAATGGATCTGGATCTGGATCTGGATCTGCTCAGAGGTCAGCAAAGGCCTCAAACAGATCCTGCTTTAGTGAGATTTTTTTAGGAGGAGCTGTTGGTCTTCACACATTAACCCTCTTGTCGTCCTGCAGGTCAAATTGACCTGTTTTAAAGTTTGAAAATGTGGGAAAAAAAATTTCACAGTGAAACTTCTGATTGGAAGAACATTCACAAAAAAAATCAACCAAAAACCAACAAATTTCACTGGATTTTGGTTGATTTTTTTCCGAATGTTCTTAAAGAAAATGAGTTTTACTGATATATATCTGGAATCACTTTAGATATTTTTAGGATTTTTTTGGAAGATTTTTACTCATTTTTTGAAAATATTTACAAGAATTTTCTTGCCAAATTTGGGAGATTTTTTTTTTTTTTTTTTTTTTTAAACAAAATTTTTAAGGGAAACTTTTAAGGAATTATTGGAATTTTCTTCCTGAAGGTTTTGCAAATTTTCAGAAATTTTGGGAAATTTTTTGCTGAATTTTTGGATTTTTTTCAGGCAAGGAAACAATATTTTTTGGTGCCTGTAAAAGAGAACAACAGGAGGGTTAAATAAATCAATTAAACAACAGAAAAAGAACTAGAAGCTTCTGACCTGGTTCTTTTAACAGAAAATGTACATCCTTTAATTACAGGATAAAGTCCAGATACTGAGCTGCCAGTTTTATTTCTATTTTATGGATTTAATTAACATTTGCAGTTTTTATACTGTAGATTTACCATTAAATAACATAAATGTGCTGTTTTTCACCATAAATACAACATTAAATTACAGAAAATGTCCATTTTTGTTCTAAATTTACCATTAAATCCCAGAATATGATCTGTTTTATACTTTAGATACCACTAAAAATCTACTTACTACATAGGATACTGCTGCTACTCAAACTTACCACCAGTTAAAGAACAACAACAACAAAAGGATTTTCCCAGTTAATAGTCAATCTATAATAATAAAATAATAATAAATTATGGTAAATCTAAAGTATAAAAACTGCAAATCCTAAATAAATCCAAAAGTTAAAAGAAAAAGATCTGGCAGCTAATTACCTGGACATTTAATTAATTTAAAATCTACATCATTTAATTACAGGATAAAGTCCAGATAATGAGCTGCCAGTTTTATTTCTATTATTTATTTAACATCTGCAGCTTTTATACTGTAGATTTACCATAAATAACATAAAATGTGTTGTTTTTCACCATAAATACAACTTTAAGTTACAGAAAATGTCAATTTTTTACTCAGAATTTACCAACATAAATCCATAAAGTACTGTTTTAAACATACTGTAAGTTTTTAAGGACATATTTACAAGTTTAAGTCCAGATTTAATGTGTACAGTTTTTATACTGTAGATTTACCATTAAATGACATAAATGTGCTGTTTTTCACCATAAATACAACGTTAAGTTACAACAAATGTCCATTTTTATTCTAAGTTTTGCAATAAATACCAGAATATTTTAAATATTTTTTATATATATTTTATTGTACGCTGTGTAGTGATCTTTAAAAAATGTACTTTCTGTTAATCAACAGTGTGTCCCGAGTAACCATAAGTAACAAGGTATTGTCTTTGTTTAAATTGTTCCATATACCGTAGTAAGAAACTAGAAAATGTTTGTTTTTAATGGTGCATCTATAACAAATAATAGATTCTGAACAGAGCAATACATTAATACTGTACCGACTATTTTAAAAAATGAGTTTTTCTGTTATTTCACGGTAAATCTGTAACAAAAATAGACATTTGCATAAAAAAGGACATTTTTAAATGTTTTATACTAAAATTCAAAAAAATTGACATTTGCCAATAACTAAATGGTATATCCACAGAGAGGCTTAGAGATTACCTGTAAGAGATGAAAATAAATAAAATGAAAAATGAAACTTTCTGTTAATTAACAGGGCCACAGTATCAAGGAGTAGCAAGACATTTTCTGTTATTAAAAGGTGACTCTATAGTAAGTAAATAAACACACACACGCACGCACGCACGCACGCACGCACGCACGTACGCACGCACGCACGCACGCACGCACGCACGCACGCACGCACGCACACACGCACACACACACACACACACACACACAAAAACACACACTCTCTCTCTCTCTCTCTCTCAGGTTTTAATGGTGTCTGTAGTAGAAAAGCACGATTTTTTAAAAGAAATTAATGTATTAACAGTAAAAAAAAACAACGTTTATGTTATAATAATGGTAAATCAATTATATTGACATAAACCATTATTTAATATTTTATTAAATAGCAGTAAGAAAATTCCTGCTTTTGTTTATTAATTGACTTCATTATTGGACAGAAAATAAATTTACAACAAAATAGTATTGTTTTAAATGGTTAAATAATATTTTTTAAAATGAAATTTTGCTATAAATTAACACAACATTTTAAAATACTAAAATTTAAATTCGTTTTTAATAATTATGTTTCAAAGAAAATAGTTAAATAATAATAAATATGTTTTAAAAATGAAGTACCAGTAAAAAAAAACTAAATAAATAAAATAGACATTTACTAATATTTAATGGTGACAAACAGGACATTTTTAAATGCTAAATCTTAAATTAAAAAATGGATATGTGCTGATATTTAATGGTGAAAAATAGGAAATATTTAAACAGTAAATGTTAAATTTTTAAAAAGACATTTGCTGATGTTTAATGGTAAAAAACAGGAAATATTTAAACAGTAAATCTTAAATTAAAAAATGGACATTTTTGATATTTAATGGTGAAAAATATAAAATATTTAAACAGTAAATCTTACATTTGAAAAAAATGGACATTTTCTAATATTTACTAGTGAAAACTGGACATATTTAAACAGTAAATCTTAATTTAAAAATGGATATGTGCTGATATTTACTGGTGACAAATAGGGCATATTTAAATATTAAATCTTAAGTTAAAAAAAGAGCATTAACTAATATTTAATAACTAATATTTAATTAATATTTAATAATATTTAAATATTTAATTAATATTTAATATTTAATTAATATTTAAAAAATGGACATATTTAAACATCAAATCTTGAATAAAAAATGGACATTTGCTGATATTTTATAGTGAAAAACATGACATTTTTAAACAATAACTCTTAAATGAAAAATGGACGTGTTAATATTTAATGGTAAAAAATAGGAAATATTTAAACGGTAAATCTTAAATTAAAAAATGGACATTTGTTGATATTTAATGGTAAAACATAGGACATATTTAAATGGTAAATCTTAAATTTAAAAAAAATGGACATTTGTGGATATTTAATGGTGAAAGATAGGGCATATTTAAACAGTAAATATTAAATAAAAAATGGATATTTGTTGATATTTATTAGTGAAAAAATTGACATATTTAAACAATAACTCTTAAATAAAAATAACATTTGCTGATATTTAATGGTACAAAGGGGACATATTTAAATCTTAAATCTTAAATAAAAACAGCTCATTTCTGTTATATAACAGTATATTTAAAGTGAAGAACACCTCTAAGCTGGACGGTGGATCTGGACGTCGTCCTTGATGCACAGATTTGCACAGAGATGAGAAACAGCAGCAGACGATGTGTAAATAAAAATGTTTTACATACAGAATGTAAGAACGCTTCACCTGTCAGCGCTTCTGGAGCTGCTGGGAATAAAGAGCTGCTTTATGATGCAGCGTGAATCAGCAAACATTTCTCTGCTGCTTCGCTTTGAAAAACACAGTAAAGGAAACATCAGACGCTTGAATCATTTCTGCTCCCTCACTTCTTTAACTCGCTCATTAGGACCTAAAAGGCATTTTTTAGTCTTTTTTTTCTGCTCTCGACGATAAAAGAACATCTAGAAGTGTGTTTTTCTGTAGGAGCTGTTTGAACACGAAGCCCTGCGGTTTGTTTGCTGCACCACCCACAAGTCAAACATCAGCCGGACATTCAGTCGATGCCAAAATAACCTGCAGGACGGATGAAAAGGTCCGGATCGGTTCGTCCTCCATCACCGAGTCATCCCATGTACAGAGAAAAATGACCACAGGTGTTTTATTAGCAGGTTTATTCTCTAAAAAGTAACTGCAGAGACCTTTTCACATCATTTATTTACATTACACATGTAAATCCAAGGTTAAACTGTTATTTTACAGAACTTAAATTAATTAGAAGGTGTCATAACTCAAAAACATTGCTGTAAAATGTTGCTTTAATTCTTTCCTCTTGAGTGGAAATTTTTTTTTTTGAAAGTGAACAATAAAGACGTAGCACGAGAAAAGCATCTGAACACTGATTTTACATGTTGTAGGATCTGTTTTGTCTGTTTCCGACTGAAAATAAAAGCTGGCAGGTCGGGTGAGTCTCCGTCACGCCCTTAACCCTCATGTCGTCCTGCAGGTCAAAATTGACCCATTTTAAAGTTTGAAAATGTGGAAAAACAAACATATATTCACAGTGAAACACATTTTCAACATTTTTGGGAAATCTTTGAACATTCTTTGGTGGAAAAAAGAAATGTTAAAAATATTTCTGAAGAACATTCACAAAAAAATCTACCAAAATCCAGCAAATTTCACTGGATTTTGGTTGATTTTTTAAGATAATGTTATAAGTTTTACTGATATACATGTAATCACTTTAGATATTTTTAGGATTTTTTTGGAAGATTTTTACTCATTTTTTGAAAATATTTACAAGAATTTTCTTGCCAAATTTGTTTTTTGTTTTTTTTTTTAAATAAAACTTTTAAGGGAAACTTTTAAGGAATTATTGGAATTTTATTCCTGAAGATTTTGCAAATTTTCAGAAATTTTGGGAATTTTTTTGCTGAATTTTTTGACTTTTTTTCAGACAAGGAAACAATATTTTTTGGGGCCCGTAAATAGTAGGGAGCACCGCCCAAAAACCTGTCAAGCACGGCTCCTCTGAGTTCAACAAACATATGGCTCTGCCAGACAGCAAAGCCTGTCAAAAACAAGCTAAACTCATTGGAGTCACTCTCCATGGAAATCTTTAGTAAAAGGCAAAAGACTTGTGCGTTACGAAGAGAAACCAGAAGCAGCCCAAAAGCCTGGTCCTCCCAGCCACCACCCTCGTGGTGAGGCTGGCTTGTATTGGCCACGAGTAGCAGATCACAGGCCACGCCCAGTGCACCTCTCCTCCCTGTGTTGCCAAAGGCTCTGTCCAGTCGAATTGCAGCCCATTGGCTGTATGGCCAATCCTACTGCGGCTGGTCGTGTTCTGACGGTTGCCTTGTTTGTTTGGAAATCTAACAAACGCCGTGACTTGCGGGTTTTGAGACTTCGTCTCCCTGGCCGTTCTTTGCAAAGCATTTGCAGCAGCTGATGTGGAGTGATCTGACACTGTGGGAGCCCAGTGAGACTCAACAGCGGGCCACCCACAGGTCCGCAGGACGTCTGGCGACATTTTCCGGCCACTTCACTGAATTCAACTGAGTCAAGTAAGCACATTTCAAATGTAGATTTCACACAGGATAACTGTCGAGAGCAACACTTTCCTCAAGTAACAACCACTGCTAGGGTACATACAAGAAATTGCACACCGGTCATCGGTGTGCAAGGGAACTTCTTGACAAGTTCCTGTCTTGCCCACCACAAGTTCCTTTTTGTTAGGCTAGCAATCAGCCATACAAGGAACATCCCCTTTCCTTTGTCCACCCCTCTGTTGACGCGATCCCATGACATAGCAGGCCTGGACATCACCTGCACAAATCTTGACTCCACTCGAGATCAAAGTGCCTGTGCAAAAGGACAGTCCCACATGATGTGCACAACTGATTCATCGTCCGTGCAACCCTCTCTTGGACATGCAGGAGATCTCGCCAACCCATGCCGGTGCATTGTTTCGTGCACTGGCAAGCACCTGTGGAGACACAGCCAATTGAGATCCTTGAGCCCATTGTCAAGTCCACGTGGCTGGATCTCCCTCCAAGCGCTTGGTGACATCCCAATCACTGGTGGTGCACTCTTTCCCTGACCTCATTATACAGGGCTTGGGGATCAAGCCTCACTGCTCCCGCCGAAGCCTCTGGATGGGCTTTCAGCCACCTTGCAGCATGCTGGTAGTGCCAGGGTTGCTGCTCCACCCGTGGTGCCAAGTTGTCCCACACCATAAGCTCTCTCGCCTGATAGGCAAAAAACAGCCGCAGAAAGTAGCCTGATGGGTGCACTGTTGGGCCTGACAACTGAGCACACAAGAAGGACACAAAAATACAGTCAAGCTTCAATGGCAAGTGTGGTATGTCCCTCCCCCCTGCGTCGATCCTAGCCATCATACGGGCCCTTGACAAATATTCATACCTGCCACCCCACAGGAAATTAAAGACCAGTCGCATCAGTGGCCGTCTCATACTCACTGGAAGAGGGAAAATGTACGCCAAATATAAAAGTAATGGCAGTACGTCCACAAGTACCTTCCCCAAAAAAGTCAGGAATCTGCCCTTCCACAACGAGAGCTTCCTCTGGACCTTCGCAAGGCGCTCAGTCCAGTTTGAGGTAGCACTGTTGGCTGTCTCAAAATGAACCCCTAGGATCTTCAGAGGGCCAGGGCAGTGAGCAAGGCCCCCCGGTACGTCCGTCCGCCCTCTCCACCGACCAAAGAACTTAACTGAGGACTTGGCAAAGTTCAGGCTTGCCCCTGCTACCTGCCCAAAGTCCTGTATGAACTGCAACGACCTGATCAGACATTCATCACTGTCCAGCAGCAACATGGTATCGTCCACATAATGAGACAGCTTCACCCTCGTGCCCCCACTGCCTGGCACCAAAAGCCCTTTGATCCCCTGTTGTGCACAAATGGCCGCCCCAAGGGGTTCTATGTACAAAATATACAGCAGAGGAGAGAGCGGGCACCCCTGCCTCACCCCAGAATGTACCCCGAAAACTTTCCTCAGGTGACCATTAACTGTCACCATGCTCCTCACCTCTGCATACAAAGTCTGCAACCACCCCACAAAAACCTGGCTGAAACCCATCCTCTCAAGCACCCTAAACATGAAACCTCGGTGGACCCTGTCAAAAGCCTTCTGCTGGTCAAGAGCTACTGCCATCAGTGGCAGGTTACGGTCCTCTGACCAAGCAACTGCATCCCGGACAAGCTGGAGATTCCACCTCACCGAGCGCCCCATCACCCCCACATGTCTGGTCTTCTAGGGAAACACTTTGTCTCCCTGGCCGTTCTTTGCGAAACATTTGCTGCTGATGTGGAGTGATCTGTAACAAGTAACAACCACTGCTAGGGTATGTACAAGGAATTTGCAAGAATGATGCCTGCTTAGTTGTGTGCAATGTGACACGAGGCTGCCTTGTCCTGTGCTGTGCTGCATTTGATGAGCCATTTTCCAGAATTGTGTGCCTGTGTGTATTCTCAGTGCTGATGGTGGAATGGCCACAAGCCACCAACAAGATATGTAATAATAATTAAATGCCACACCCAAATGAATGAATCTTTTCATGCTTTTTTGATAATTGTGTATTCGCATTCACTTGTTTTTTCCCATACAAAGAGTTATTGGTGGGTAGGTGTAAGTTTGTTTTCAGGTCCTTTCAAGAAACTGCTGAGATGTCTAGTTATGCAAGTTGTCTTTTACAGTTCCAGTTAAGGTTTATTAAGCTCGATTGGTTAAGATCAGTTAACTATGGCAATATCCTGTCCTTTTCTAGGATTAACTTTGAATGAACATGGATGGCTGCCTTTATTTTATACGATACTGGTACATGGAAGAAATGACTCTTACCTGTATTTTATGTTTTCGTGTCATTATGAGCCTGTACCGTTCTTGGAAAATTACCTTTAAATTTGGAATAAGTGCCTGCACAGCACAACAGAACGGAATTCATTAAAAATGTAATTAGAATAAAAACTGCAAAAGCATTTCAAAATTCAATTTAATAATGGAAATAGTCTTTGCAATAGTGTTTTTGGCATATGATCAGTTCTGGTAGCAGTCTATTATAACTGGGTTACATTTTGAACTTTTCATCACAATTTTGGCTGTTTTGACACCATTTAAAAAGGTATTTTGTATGTTTAATTGGAAATTATAGTCTGCTGTATCACACTGACCAAATATCACAAGATATGGTTCATCTTTGGTTTTTAACTTCAATAGAATTTAACTTTGAATCTGTTTGTTAAACTTTCACTATTCTATTGTTACGTCGTGCTTACAGAAAATCTTGTTACCATATCAATGAAATCTTTCTCAGTCTCAAGTTTGTTGTAGTATTGTTCTGTGCGATAAAGTTATTAAGACAGATGATGATGTGTAGCATGTGGCGTTTCTTATTTTTTCGTAATGAGGAAAAATCCTATCAAATTCCATCCTGTTGTTGTTAGGACTTTTGACTCAGGCCCCATGCATTTCATTGTGGGGCATGTCCATTTAACCAGTGATAACATTTAAGCTGTGAGTCTGCAAGGGCTATCATATCAAAATGGAAACTAGAGACATACAGGAGTTAGTACTGATTCATAACCATTGTTTCTGATGACTGCAGCCATGCGTCTTGGCTGCTCTCCACCAGCTTCTGACATTGTTCTGCTGTTACAGCAGCCCATTCCTGTTGCACTAATTTGCTTTGCTTTTGGGTTTGTGCTTCTCCATTTAGCGTTTGATGATTTTCCACAGGTTTTCAGTTGGATTTAGATCTGGTGATTGAGCAGGCAAAGGCATGGTTCCAATGTTCTGGTTCTCCATCCAGGCTTTAACTGATCTTGCTGTGTGGCAAGGGGCATTGTCTTGTTGGAAAATCCAGTCATTGGAGGCAGGACAGAGTTTTCCAGCTGATGGAAGAAGACTGTTTTCAAGAGTAGCCCCAAATATGACCTGGTTCATTGGCCCTGTTCCACCCAGACTACCCCAAATGGTCACTGATCCACCCCCATGTTTTACTGTAGGGGCAGATAGTCTGGTTTGTAGCTTCTCCAGGCTTCCTCCTAACCAGTAAGTTGGCTGGAGTGGACATCAACTGAAAATTGGATTCATCCCTAAAGAGAACCTTAGCCCAATCATCAACAGTCAAGTCACATTTCTCCACAGTGCTCACTCATTTTTAAGACCCCTGGAGGTCTGAGAACGATTCCTGACACAGGAACGGATGAGTGACGGTCATCTGGTGGGTAGAAAGACGTTTCCTGACCAGCTAGCAGTTTGGTAATACCAATGTTGGGCTTGTTTTTTCTTGGTATAATGAACGGCTGTCTTGGAGACCTTCAGTTTTTTCACTACCTGTCTCTCACTCATGCCAGTTTCCAGCAGTGCCAAGATGGCTGCCTTTGTGTCTTTACATAATTCTTTAGTTTTAGGCGATATGTGAGAGCTGACAACTTCTGAGTTGTGCTACAGCTTGAATGTCAGCAAGAAACCACTCTAGGCCTTTGCATGTGCAGCGCTGCTGACATGAAATGGCCTCTTATATACCTGGGAATATAATGAAGCTGAAGCATGTCAGATAGGACATAAAGTATTATGGAATCAGCTGCATTTAAAGTCATGTTCATTGTATTCTTCTCATGACTGTAGTTATGAACTTCTTGTCTCACTACTCAGTTTCTCTGCATCCATAATACACATATTCAACACTTTAAGTTGTTATTTATTAAATTATTGAGTTGTGAATCGACTGTGCTTTTGATGTTTTGTTTTTTTTTTTAAATAAATTACATATTTTTCCTTCAGTTGTCATGGTGAGTAGAATATCTTTGTTTTTTTGAGTCTTGGAACCTATTTTATTGGATTCCTTGACCCCAAAAATTTACACTTTGACACCAAGTTTGCCATTACAGCTATAACAGAAGCAAAGATGTGGGCCTCTAAAGTATGGTTGGCGGCCATTTCAAAAATGGCCGCCAAAGCGAGATCTCACTTGTGTCTTAGGATAAATTTATTTGTATGACCCTAAGGTACTTCCATACCAAAGGGGACCTTTGCCTCATGACTTGAAGCCAAAAGTCACTTAAGCTCCCTACTAAAATGAGGACAACAGTAGCGTTAAAACTCTTATATTTTTCGATAGCATCTTTAACTTTCCTATCACTGCTGCTTTTCTTTTTCTTTAAATTCTGATAATTTAATGTGTCTTCTGGTTGATTTTGCTGCCTTTGTAAGTCAGATTTTAAAAAATGCTCTAAAAACACAGACAAATACTCATATTTAAAAACACCCACGGATGTTGCCTTCTTAACAGCGATGAGACACAAAGAAAAGCAGTGATTATAGTTGAATTCATCGCAGATGGTTCTGTTGTTTACAACAAGATAAATATTAAATCAAGGTCCTCTCACAGGCTGTTAATGAACTTTACGTACAAACAGCTGCCCTTACAAGTACAAACTGTTTCATGCAGTATAAATACTACTGGGTTTGTGATAATATTGTGCTTTAAACTGTGTCTGTAGAGGATTGTGGGTCAGCAAACTGCAAAATCCCACCAGATGTAGCTCAACATCTGGACGTTTCTGGCACGCTGCATTTGACATATTGCAGATTGAGACTCGCTAAATAGTTTCACAGCGTTCTGTTTACTGCGTTAGTTTGGATATTGGAATGAAAGTACACTTTCCTAGTTAAGGATGGTGTAAATAAGCAGAATAAAATCCATAACAGTCAGATCAACAATACTCAATAAGGACAGAAGCTCTAAAGCAGCAGCAATATCAATATTTGTACCCGATTCAATGAAGAAAAGGCATTTAACAGACTTTAACTGGACTTTAAAGGGAAGAAACCTTCAAGAATATTAACCAAAGGACACAAAAAATAATAATTTGAAACAGAAAAGTTCCTGTGTTTGACAACTTTGATATATAGAAACATGTCTTCACTCTAAAAATAAACTGAAAAGAATTAACGCAACCATTTGCACCAATCTTTTTTGATTCATGACGAAGTCTAATTAAGTTCAACCAACAAACTATATTTAATTAAAGGAATTAGTTTTTTCTTCTGCAGTCAAAGGTATTTTTAATTACTGCATGACTGGTAGCACAAACAGTCTTCAAATGGATTATTAATTTTAAAAGTTTGGTTTTTCCATGTTATTTCAAAGGATTTTTTGCAAGTTTGACATTCAAAACACGCTTTTAAGTTAGTGAACATTTCAAATTTCCCTCGGGATTAATAAAGATTCTTTCTACCATTTAAAAATTCAGTTCCAATCAGATTTTCTTCTACAGATTTTACTTTTTTTAAATGTTTTTGTTCATGTAGCAGCTTTTAAGAAATGAATCAATTCAGAAACTAAATTTAATAAAATACTGATATTTTTGCTGATTTTCACACATTAAAACATTAAAACTGTGCAATATTATGGTCACAGTAACAAATGATACATTTCTACAGTATACATATAAATTAATATTTTTTCTGTCAGAAAGTGTCTTCAAAACTGCATTAAAATGAAAATAAAGCTTCTAATCTAATCTTCTTGGTTTTGGTTGAAAACCTACAGAATTCTATTCACTCTGCAGTTGATTGATAGATTTCTGGTTACGGCAGGTAAAAAAGATGCTGCAGTAATAAAAGAATGTAAAATGGTGTCCGTGTCTTTAAAAGTTAAGATATAAGATAAGATGATGAAAACAGGATTGTAGAAATTTTGTGCTCAAGATTCAACAAAAACAGCAAGAATCTGAGTTCAACTGAAAGAAGGAAGTTTTGGGCATCAAAAAGGCATTTATTAAGATCTAACAGGTAAATGTGGGCGTCATCTGCATAAAAACGTATTTAGCCTTTTGAATTAAAGACTTTTCAAGCCACCTCGAGTGTCTAAACCTGGATATTTATGTATTTTTATTGCTTGTAATTCTTAAAAATCATCACTTTGTTAATCATCTTTGTTATGTTTAGGTGAGGAGTCGATAACACCGACAATAAATCAGAAATTTGGGCTTAAACACGAGTTAAAAGGCTAAAAAGCTCCTGTGCAAGCTTTAATACTAATCTTCTTGGTTCTGGTTAAAAACTTGCAGAATTCTGTTCAGTCTGCTGATGGATAGATCTGAGTTCAACTGAAAGACAGAAGTGTTTCATATAAATAATGATCTAACAGGTAAATGTGTGTGTCATCTGCGCAAACACGTATTTAGCCTTTTGAATTAAAGGCTTTTTAACCCACCTCGAGTGGCTAAACCTGGATTTTTATGTAATTGTTTTGGCTTGTAATTCTTAAAAATCATCACTTTGTTATGTTTAGGTGAGGAGTCGATAACACTGACAATAAATCAGAAATTTGGGCTTGAACACGAGTTTAAAGACTAAAAAGCTTCTGTGCAAGCTTCAGTTTTGCAGCTGCCTTCTTAAGATGCAGGCCAGCTCCTTTGTAGTCACTTCATTATGTAGAAATGATAACTACGCCCCACTGGAAGCAAGCTTCTCCAAAATGTATTAAAGCCCTCATTCACATCCACTGATAATCAAGTCGTGACTGTCATTTGGAAATTTTTAATTTTCACAGAGTGTTTGAGCAACACACACACACACACACACACACACACACACACACACACATATATGGCTGGAAATAAGCAAAAGAAAAAAAAATCCTCTGCAACTTCTATTTCCTCCCAAACACTCAGACAGGAAGACATGAATCACTCAAGTCGTCGTCTTTGCTTTATTTGACATCACAGTCAAGTGAGATAAGAAACGGAGGAGGAGGAAATAAGACGTGCATCTCGGTTTAGTCACAACACTCTGAAGTGGAGGCCGAGTCCAAACACTGCAATGCATGTTGAGTTAACGACCATATTAGAGGATAAATGGGCACTTGGTGCTGCAGCAGCCTTTGAAAGTGTGCTACAGGGAGGATGGGCGGACGAGCTGCAGGCCGAATTATCATAGCAAAGTCTGAGGAAGCAGCAAAGTCAACGACAGATTAAACTGACTCCACGCAGAGAGCCGTCGCTCCACGCTTCAAATTAAACTGCAGCTGAACTCCCAATAAAAAAAAAAAAAAAGTCTTTCCATCTCACTCACTGCCCTCTGACCGTGGCACCGCTCGGAGGAAGCGGGGAAAAAAATGACCCAAACTTCAATTGTTTGTCTGTCAGATGCGTTTGTGTTGGCTTTCAGCTTCCCTAACAATGCTGCGAGCAGGAGGAGGGGATTTGGCCGACTGAATCCAGGTCAGACCGTCAGATTACCCTCCTGATCTGGCTGGAAAATTCCAACATGCTGATGGGAGGACACTGATTAAAATAAAAAAAAAAACACAGCAAAGACAAGGAATTTGTTGTTTTAAAAAAGTAATTTGTATTATATTTATTGTGTTGGGATACAATAAAAGAGACAAAAACAATCATATGTACACGAGTGAAAATAAAAACAATAGTAGAGAGCTTTAGTGACATGAGGGAGGCGGAGGTTAATGCTGCTTTTAGGATGTCACGGGAGATTTAAAGTGGCCCTGAGATGTGGACGGATCGGACAAAATGGCATCAGAAGACAATTAAAGTCGACTCTTTTTGGGGACTTAGGGAAAGGGCTTTACTTCAAAGTCCTCCAAAATGATGCAGTCAGAGTCAAACGGGTCGAACAAATGAGAAAACACTCAGGGAAGTCAAAAAGTGGAATTAAAAAAGCCCACAACAGCCGCCACCGTTGTCGTCATTACCGCCGATATTTTTAATTATCAAGTGCACGCTGCTTTCTGAAGTGTTTCTCTGGGAAAAAAATAAATAAAAGACTGCATTTTAAGTAACATCAGTCCTTTCTTTCTTTCTTTTGCAGAGCTGCTGTGGAAGAAGTTAAAGTTTCAGCAATTCTATCTGGGAAAGCACAGCGCTTATTACACAGCTCAATTTCCAATTCTCTCACAGGTACGCACACAAACACACACTCACTCACACACACACACACAGAATACAAAATGAGGCCGCAGCACAAAACAATCTCCCAGACAGGCTCAGTGATACAAAAACACACGGACAAAAAGGAAAGACGGCTATTATGCGAGGCTGGAGAGGGCCAGTATTCATACGTTGCTTTATAAGAAGAAACACAACAACATCTTTCATTCCATTTAGGGACCTGCAAACAGAGACAGTTATCTCGGTGGCGTTACACGAGGCTGCCGTGGAGTGGCTGCTCAGGCTGCGGGCCATTATGCCGGCCTGGAATGGGGAGCTATAATTGCAGAGGGAGAGTACAATCAGCTGCTGTGTTTGTCTCCGCTCTAATCTCTAAACCCTGGCCGGGCCTTTTCGCCGACACCGGGCTGCCGTTTGCGTCCGGCCTTTCATCTGGCTGCTCGTGGGGAGTCTTTTTAGTTCAGATCAGTCAGAATTTCAACTCGACTTTTCTCGTGCTTCTGGGAGAAACCCGAGGTGATAAACGCCGCTGATGATCTGACGTGAAGCCTAACTGTCCTTAATTCCCTCGTGCCGAAGATGCAACCTTTAACCTGTGATTCCTTCCCAGCCGGCGACAAGTCAGTGCAGAAACAATCAACAACGCAATCACATTCCTTCATGTTTACGGTGCCCCCGTGACCCAAATACTTCATCTTTGTTGTGGCGGCTATAAACCAGACTATTAGAAGCGAAACTGGGTTTATAGGTGCCGTCCGGAGAAAAGCTTGGCTCCTCTACAAAGCTGCGTTGCAGTGCATGATGGTGGGAGCTTTTAAATGCTGCCTAAGCAGGATTATTCAACTGCTGTGCTTCACATGGTTTCACTTCTGCAGGAAAGTACAGTACAGCGCTTGTTCAGGATTGAGTGCAATACTACTTTTAGGAACGAACAAAAAAAAAAAAAGTCATTGGAAATTCACTTTCTCTCCTCTCCTGGTGCTCCCAGAACCATTTTCGTCCATTAAAGGCACCTCGCAGAGCTACAGCTGAAGGCCTGTGCCTGGATTCATGTCTTTTTGATTAAGTAAGAGGGAAAGAAAAGCCCTTGGAATGAGGATAAAATACATTTTTCAAGGCACAGTTGTCGAAGCTCCTACCCCTGAATATACTGATAAGAGCAGAAAGTTTTACATTCATTTAAAAAAAAAAAAAAAAAAAAAAAAAGACAAAACAGCGCTGGGTTTCTTTAACAGTCACGCTGGAGAAGAAGAATACTTTGGACTAACTAGCCAAGAGAGTTTCAGTGTTACAGTAATGTCTGAAAAGGCACACAAACAAACAAAACAAAATGAAAAATAAACGTTCACGATTGTCACTTTTAAAAAAGAATTCCTGCGAGACGGAGGGTCCACTGGAGGTAAATGTGCCAAACGACGAGGCGGACGGAGGTCAGAGATTCCCCTCGTCGAGCATCTTGTTGACGCCGTTGCAGATCCGCTGCAGGTGAGCACGGTAAACCTCCGATGGCCCGTACAGCGTCGCCAGGAAGTCACAGTCGGCGAAGTGATTGAAGACGTGGTTGACCCGCGAGTGGCTCTTGGCCGTCAGGTGGCACTTGATGGCCTGGTGCAGCAGCTCGCGGCACTCGTTCAAGATGGCGCTCATGACGCGGCGGTCGAAGGTGAACTCGATCTGGTGGAAGCTCACCGCCGTCATGGCCAGGGTGTGGACCTTCTTCCTGTGAGACAGAAAGAGGAGAAGCTGTCAGCGTCTGAATCTGACCGCAGCAGCAGAAGAGAGTAAAAATAGAAACTGCTGTCTTATGAGTTTCTTCAGAAAAGTTTTCCGCCCCCTCCGAAGATTAGTTATAGTGTTGTCCTTTGCAGCGACACATCTCCATGATAATATAATCACCATTCTCCATACTGTGCACTTGTGTCAGCTCCTCATGCCTCCAAGCTGAGTGCGACTGTTTCAGAGGGAAATATATGAACTGATGTCCTTAATTTGCCTCTATCGGCAAACAGAAATGTACTTGAAGTGCAGTTTTCCTCTTAACTACATCCTTGTTGTTCCTCGAGGTTTGTCACCTCCTGATGCAAACATTAAAATTCAGTCAGAGACACTTCAGTCGAGTGATTGACCTGATTTGAACGGGAGCAGAAACGAGGACTCTGCTGAGAGAACTTAACCTCCTCCATTGACACACACATGACATTAAATCCTCATGAGTCAACAACATGAAACTCCATGTGAGCAGGAGGTCGGGGCGCTAATAGCTGCCGACACCAACAACTTCAGTGCTCTGCTTGAGCTGACGCGATGCTTCCTATATGCCAGGATGCTTCATTTCAGCTCCTTTACAGTAAACATTTTTGGAGGGTACATTTCTTGCTTTGTTTCTGAGAGTTTAGTGAGCAGATTGATGCTTCCTTCATGTTTGTATGTTGAATAAGAAGCAAGAGCCAGGAGGCAATTAGAGAAAAAACTCGACTAGTTCTGTCTGAAGTTTCAAAGTACGCCTGCCAACACCTCCAACGGTGACACATTAACATGTGTGCCGTGTTCAGACAATGACAGCGGAATAGAACGAACAGGAAATGCTCTCATTATTCTGACTCAGGGGGTCTTCACATATGGTTACCGTCACTGCTGCGACACCGAAGAGTTTATTCCACATACAGACGGTGGATTTACAGCCACTGTGCCTCTGGTTTAATATCACTGTGTTGTATAGTAACAGCACAGTATATAGTGTAATGCAGTATAGTAGTATAGTATAGTATAGGGCAGTGGTTCCCAACCTGGGGTCTGTGCCCCCCAGGGGGGGGGGGGGCGCCAGAGATCTGAGGGGGGGGCACGTAGCTTTGTCTGCTCTGAGGCTGTGAGGTTCTAAAAAATAGATTTTTACATTCTGTATAAAATCAGAGTAACAGACTCACTGTGTCATCACAAGTCTATCTAAAAAACACTTTTAAAACACATTCATTTGGTCTTTCTTCAAAAATCCTTTGCTACTTTGATGGTCACACCTCCTTGACCTTTCAACTTCTCTCCACACTTTCTTCAGGTTGGCTCGCTAGTTCATCCCGATTGATTAGTGTGTGTGCAGTTAGAAAATTACTGACGGAAACGGTGTCTGAAAAACGCAAAATGGGTGAAGATTCATCAGTACCCTCGAGAGTTACCTTAAATTTGGTTTTATTAAAGGAGAAGACAGAATTATAGTATTTGTGGTGAAATGCTCGCAAATGACAGCATGAAGCCAGCAAATTACGGCGACGTCAGGAAACAAAAGACAGTTTGGTAAAGTTGGAAAGATAGTATAATATAGTACAGCACAATGCGGTATAGTACAGTATAGTGCAATACAGTACAGTGAAGTATAGCTTAGTATAGTAGACTATAGTATAGTGTAGTACAGCACAATGTGGTATAGTGAATAGTGAAGTATAGTGAAGTATAGTTTAGTAAACTATAGTATAGTGAAGTATAGTTTAGTTGTTTAAACTATAGTATAGTACAATACAATGCACTATAGCACAGTATAGTATAGTGTAGTACAGTATAGTGAAGTATAGCAGAGTAGACTATAGTACAGTGCAGTAGAGCAGACTATAGTACAGTACAGTATAGTAGACTATAGTATTGTACAGTCTGATGAAGTATGGTTTAGTAGACTGTAGTATAGTATAGTACAGTATAGTAAAGTATAGTTTAGTAGAATAGACAATAGTACGGTATAGTAGAGAATAGCATATTAGAGTAATTATATTTTAGTGCAGCATAGAATAGCATAGTTAGATACAGTAGAGTATACTCCAATATAGTAGAAGAGTAAAATATAGTAGAGCAGAACTGCATACAAGATAGTATAGCATAGCATAGTATAATTAAGTTGAATAAAGCTGGTCTCGGTCATGGTGATCATTAAGATGTATTGGTGATGCTCTAACCGGCACAGGCAGCTACTACATGAACCAAAGTGGTGGAAAGCTGTACTGTTATAACTCTGATGTACTGCAGTATTTACACTTTAAAATGCGGTCTTCTCGTGAAATGCATGCGCTGTTTTTTTCCGTTCATAGAAAAGACTGCATGTAGAAAAAAAAAATCACCCCAATTTTATCTGGGACAAATCTGACAGTAGAGCGCCCTAGTTTACTTTTTATATTTAAGGTCATTTTTGGTCACACACCTGTCTGAGCACCACAGCTAAAAAGCTGCACCTACTGCAGCCTGAAATGTGAAAGTTGGTCTGGAGCCTTGGCTTAGTTAAGTACAGTAAAGTATAATACAGTAGAGCAGAATGTCATAGAAGGCAGTATAGATTAGCATAATATAGTATAGTAGAATACAGTAGAGTACACTGCAGTAGAATAAAGTGTAATTTTGCCTCCATATTTGTCCCCCATCTGCTCTGTATGAAAACAGCCTGCATGAGTCATGTGACTGTTGGTTACAGCTGAGTCACTATCAGCTTCCCAGATTCATCGAGGAGTTTTTTAAATAACTTTCATTATCTTTACAGAATCTGGTAACTGCATACTGTTCATTTTTGTCAAGTTTTTTAAATTTAGCTTGCAGAAGGAAGTGATGTTGAGGAAATATCATGATTTTTAAGGTCAGATTTGCTGAAGTTTCCAAACTAAATGAGACATGACAGATGCATCAATTAGAAACTGTCAGAAAATCTTTGAAAAAAATCCACTACAAGAGATTTTTTCCATTTTTACACTTTGTGGCCCTGATTAATTTTGTTATTTTGGTGATTTTTTTGATTATCAAAGCAGGTTTTAGGGTCCAAAGGGTTACGCAAGCAAGATACAGAGCATTAATTTGTGAGTTTTAGAGGTAGATTTAACCATTTCCTCTTGCTCTGTACTCCATACAGACATGACAGTGGTTTCTTCTCATCGAGCTGCTGGACAGAAAGCAAATGAGCGTGCTGGCTGAAATACGCAGCTGTTTCCTTTCTGACTCTTACCTGAAGTTCTCGACCAGAATGAGCTCCTCGCTGTTGAACTGGTTGTTCCTGTAGAGCACTCCCAGCTTCACCACCATCTTGATCAGGTTCTTGATGATCTTCTGGGACTCCTTGCGGTTGCGAGTGTACTCCTTGGTGACGCGGTACAGCTCGTCCAGCACCTCGCTGCTGGTGTCATCGATGAAGAGGTTCGCCACGCTCTTGGTGGCCATCTTACTCATCAGCTTCTTCTGCGCCTGCAGGGCCAAACTCTTGGTGCTGAAGGAGTCCATGGTCTAATCTAGAGATGTAGAGAGCAACAGAAGAAGCTGGTTAAACAGTGTTTTCTTTCAGGAGAGGCCAGTGTGAAAACATATTTGCCTGCTGGTGTTCCACATGTGACAAACAGGCATAACGTTCTGTCAACCTGCCTAATACAGGGGTTTACGATGTATTCGACCTACGGTGTTTCGTCATTATGTCGGAACTGCTTACGTGGACGTAGTTGGCGAGTGGAGCGGCTGAATACGTCGTCACACGGTGCTATAAGACGGCTCTGTTTACATTCGCCGGCTGTATGTCACCTTGGATTGTGCTACATTTGCTCACTTCTTGCCCTTCACTATGGCTCCCAAGCGTAAGACAGACTCTTCTGATGGAGTTCCGACTTACGGCAAAAATCGACTTACGTCGGGCTGTAGGTCGAGGTAAGCCGAGGATACCCAGTACTGTGTTGGTCCCCTTTAAGCAGCTAAAAGTCCTCTGACCCAGTGGGGCATCTCGTAGCTCCGGGATGGTGGCAGTGAGGAGGCTGCAGGTAGGGCTTGCCTGAATAGCAGTTTCTGGGCTCCGGATATTCAGCCCCGATTAATGATGAATATCCGAATATTCGATTCAGTTTGTAATGGGGGGAGGGGTTATCCAAATATTCAGATCCCAAAATGAATATTCAGACACCACCGTCACAACCGAATATTCGGATATTTGGGTCCAGCCCTAGTTGCAGGGTGGGACCTATCTAGATCAGGCTTATCCTGGCACATCCCACTCAGTAAGAGTTGGATCTGAGTAGTGAGGAACCCAGGTGAACACCTTAGCTCTGCCGTGTTCCCTGGTTCACTCCTGAGCAGCTTTTGCAGTGTGCCGGGGCACATTGTGGCAACTGGCATCAAGGGGTGGAGGGTTGCTTGACTGTGGGTAGAGTAGGGGAATGACATGCAGTACATGGCCAAGGGCTGGATTCGAACCCATGACCACTGCGTTTGGGACTATATAAAACAAGATGGTCGATGTTATTCACTTCACTTGTCAGTTGTCATAATGTTGTGGCTCATCGATGGAAAATGAGAAATGAAAGGAGAGGAACCTTTACTTGGAAATCCACTTTGACTTTTCTCATCTCAAAAGCAAAACATAGAGCGCCAACACATTAGAGCCTGCAGTGTGTGAGGTTGTTAGGAATACCACCGACACTAATGCTGTTTAAACTCCGGGGCCAAGAACTGTCCCCTTTATCAGATAATGAGCCATGGCAGCTGTCGAATTAGTCCCAGCAAACCCTCTGGCTTGGAGCCCACAAGGTAGTTAGAGAAGAATGTGTCATTACGCCGTGTGGGAGTGAAGTCAGTTACAGCTCGACCACCGGCTGCTAATCTGCTCCATCGCATTCACAAAAACGAGGTGTGAGAACGTGAAGCAGGAGGCTGACTGCTCATTCGCCGCCCGGCTTTGATTTATGCACGATGCCGTTTCTGAGTGTGCGTTTGTTTGCCAAGTGGGGTGACTCAGTGTGAGGCGGCGTCCATGATGAAGGCTCATAAACACTGGAGGGTCACGGGGCCCCGCTGGCTTTCGCAAACCCCCCTCCAGGCCCCTCATCAAACGAGGCAGGGCTGCGGTACGCCTCATCATCTCAGCATGTCCTGCGGGTCACTTGTTCAGGTTTGTACATTGTGTTTTTCAAAAAATAAAATGAATCTATTTTCCCGTGCACTCCCTCTGTAACCTTCGCAGATCTCCAAGGATAACCTGGGAGCGCACAAGCGTAAACAGGCAACAAAGGCTGTTTTCTACAACCGCCTTCCAAACCCAGCAGCAGAGGGGGGTGAATGAAGAGGAGGAGGCTGATGTGTTGTGAGTTTTATCGTTATAGGGCATGTTCTCCACTTTTCAGGGATGTATTCAAAAAAAAAACACACACACACAATGAAAGTGAATAAGAGTTGATTAAAAAATATCTGATGGTGCCTCTTACAACAGAGCCCAAGGTGACACTTTCAGATAGCTTAAAAGCCAAGTATATTTATTTATAATTAGTCTTATGTAAGAGAGGGGAAAAAAGCAGCGATTTGAGAGGCTGGATACAGATCATGTTAGAAGTCTGTCAGGCTGAAATACATTAACTATGTGATGGATTGCTTTGAATTGTGCAACAAATATTCAAGGTCCCCTGAGAAAATGTTTCCTCTTACCAGAAGGTTGAAAATGTTTTTTTTTTTAATATGAAAATAACGACAATATTGGATGGATTGCTGTAGTATAAACACATACAGTCCCACAACATCATCATCATGTCATATCTGTATAAATACAGATGTAAATTTATCATGTATTATTGTCTTTGTTTTTAGCCTTATTTTACTTTCCTAATTCTTATCCTACTTCTTTCAGGCTTCATCTGTATTTAGCCGCTGTAACATATACATTTTCCTGGTGAGGAATCAATAAAGTTCTTATCTTTTCGTATCTTTAAAGATTCTAGCACCAACATCAGGCCAAATTTACGCTAATTAGTAAGCTGAACGCACTAAACACGGTAAACGTATCTGCTTTACATCTGCATTCTTGCATTAATGATATGTGAATAATTTAATGATTAACTGATTATTGAAACTGTTCTTGAGCTTAAGGCGGTGATTTATGGCGGTGTTTTCTGCAGAATGTTCGAGATGGAAAATGTGTGACGAGTTTTCTTTGCTGCAGCTCAGATGCAATTTGTTTGTACTCAATTATGTAAAACTATACTGCAAGGTCAGTAAACAGAGCATGAACAAACACTGCTCAGATTTACATAAATATATATTCTGAAACACTATACCAGGAAAAATACCTGTAGGGGTGGAAACTGAAAACTTTGTGGCTACTGAAATCTGTCCGTCACTTCTTGAGGCAAAAGTTGGAATTTTAATGTCCATTCAAGGCTTAGTTTTCTGGATTTAAGTCATAATTCGCTGAATTATAGGTTTTGCTTTATTTAGACAAAATTGTTAAATTTTAAGGTTTCATGTGCAACATTCAGAATTACTGGATGTCATCAAAGAAGCAGCATCTCAGACCGAAGCAAACGGCCACAACTTTTGACAACTGTTGACATATTCCTCACAAGAAAATAGGGCTGGACCTGAATATCTGAATATTCGGTCGTTGCAGTGGTATCCGAATATTTATTTTGAGATCCGAATATTCGGATCCCCCCGCCCCAGACAATGTCGCATGATTGGTATTCAAAAATTCCTTAAAAGTTTCCCTTAAAAGTTTTTTTTTTTTTTAAATCCTAAATTTTGCAAGAAAAATTTTTTTTTAAAATAAATTGTAAATATTTTCAAAAAATTACTAAAAATCTTCCGAAAAAGATCCTAGAAATATCTCAAGTGATTACATATATATCAGTAAAACTTCTAATATTTTCTTTAAGAACATTCAGAAAAAAATCAACCAAAATCCAGCGGATTTCGATTTTTTTCTGAATGTTCTTAAACATTTTTTTGAACATCGCTTTTTTTGCACCAAAAAATGTTCAAAAATTTCCCAAAAATGCTGAAAATGTGGAAGTTTTCACTGTGAAAACACATTTTTTCCCCCACATTTTCAAACTTTAAAACGGGTCAATTTGACCTGCAGGACGACACGAGGGTTAACGCTAATAACAAAGACACATTATTTAAAGAGAAAACAATGAAGCAATAAAAAAAAAACTATTTCCTGCTGATGTGGAGAAAGAATTCAGTTATGTCACATTCAGTCTCATTCTTATGGCGTATGAGACAGTTATCTGCTATTCTCTCAGCTGCAACCTTGACCGTGTTAAATGATACTTGAAGCAAGTAGAGGACAAGTATTAGAACACAATTCAAACCACTAAGTACAGTTCCTGCAAATCTTATGAGGTCAACAAGAAGGCTATAAAGTTTTAGTGTTTCAGTCAGTGTCTGTTTTAGGATTATATGCTCTTGAAAGACACATAGAACAACGAAATGACTTTGAAAACAGCTCTAAAAACTCTGATCTTGTCCTCTCACTATCTGCCCGCTGAGCTCCGTCGATCTTCCAGGATTGATGATGCTATTTTCCAAGAGAACAGATGGGTCAATAGACGGTGTTTTATCTGTGTTGATGTGTAATCTGGAACTTAATCTGCTCAAGAACTGGTTAAGCGCGCAGTGTAGGTTAATATGGTGATGTAATCAATAAGAAGTAAAAGAGTTAAACCTGAAGTTACTTCGATAACCTCACATCCTGCTTCATACTACAGGCCTCAGGAACTGACAAAAACACAATCCAACCACAACCATTAGGTCATGTAGCGAGTGGTTGCTAACTTGAGTATCATTATCTTCATTTCATTTGTCTTTCCTTAACTCGTGACAGAAACTGAGAAAAAGATCCTTAAAACAGCAGCACAGACCCTCATGTTAAGCCAAAATAAGAAAGGGGCACATAAATTAAGTAAATAACATGAATAAATATGCATAAAGATGGCTAACAGTTTCAATGGGAGGGTCTCACATGCACCAACATTTAAGTGTATTTGGACCAGATGCCAAAATGTAGAACAGAGAAGCTTGAAATTTCAACTGACAGTTATTCCACAATATCTTTAGATAGTAGATAATTATTTGTCGCTATATTAATGTTATATTTATGTTCAAAATCTAAACAAGTTTGGCTTCAATTGTCAAGTGAAAAAATCTGCCGCCGAGGGTTGTTTGAAGTATCACTTTAACTGCTGAATATTTTATTTATTAACAAATTTTTCCATTAAGTGTCAGAAATAAGTGTAAAAAATGTCTGGTGATGCCTTCAGATGGTTGTTTTTGTGCAACCAAATGTCCAAAACTACAAAGATGTTCGATTTACTTTGATGTAAAGCAAAGAAAAGCAACAAAAGCACAAAATTCAATTCTCACATTAGAGAAGTTAGCATCAATGGTTGGAGTAAACTGACTGAAATCAGTAATATAACAGTTGCAGGAATATTTTCTGTTGGCTCAGTTAATAAACTAATGTTCTATTTCTAAACACAAATATGTTTATGCGAGTATTGATTTGGCATTGCAACCGAAAAAATCTCAAACAATGCCTACAGCCAAAGTATGAAGGATTTTAGGTTGAGAGGAAACGCACACATAAATAAGGAAAACACTTTTGTACCTCAGGGGGGAAGATAAATACAAAGCAGACTCGAGAGTCAGATCTCATTTCCTTGATAAATCTCCTGACGTGTTACAGACGAGCTAAATGCAGCCTAATAGGTGACTGCCACAGTGAAAACAAAATAATTATATTTACAGAGGCCTCCCATTCACATCATGGTGGGGGATTAATCTTTATACAATACGTCTCCATGTGAGAAAAAAAAACCCAGAAGATTAGCTGAAATGGAAAACTGAATGAGCATGTGCTGGAGAACAGTACAAAGCCAGAGCAGGAGAGGTGCTATTAGTGCAGCAGACAAAGGCAGAGGTGACACATCCCTGCTGGGTGACTGGTGATTTCTACTGTTGTTGCTACTCGAAGGCAGTGCATGTGCTGCTACAATGTGTGACTTTCATTCCTCTCTTTCTCTCTCTGCAATGCCTCTCTAAGAATATCAATAAGACTCCTTGGAGAGAGTGTCAGCAGGATGCTTTCCAGAGAGAGGAGACACACAAGGAGAGGGTGAGCAAAGAGAAACTAGGCTGGGGGTGTGCTAAATACCAATCCTGAAGCATTGTCAAAATGTAAGTGTTGAATGAGAGGTCCTTTATGCACCGCCAAATGCTGAACCCGGCATCTGGTTGCAGGTGCTGGACGTTTAATCAAGCCTCTTGTCCCGCTGGCCAAAAATCACCGACGGATCCCCATCGACTGTTTTGCCACGGCTCTAACTCTAATGGTGCTTTTCTACGAGCTCCTACTCGGCTCGGTTTAGGTCGTTTTCCATTTAACTTGAGTACCACCTCATCGTGGGTGGAGTCATCATAGCACGGCAGCCCAGAAGTCCTTTAATGTCATTTGTGTACGACACAAATGCAACACAACAATGGAGGATGTGGAGGCAATGCAGTGTTTGCTCCACATTCATTTAGGAGTGGTGGGCCGCCATTCCTAAATCCTGTACGCTAGTTGAAAAGTAGGTGCTAGTGGAAAAGCGCCATAAACTCATCGAGCTGCTCTCGCCGCTGAAAATCTTTCTCTGATGCAATGTGTGTGAAACGGATAACAAGGAGAAAGACACTAATGATCAGGCTGAAAAAAGACACAAGTTGAAATCTTTATTTCTGTGTTAGCGGCACCTAAGAAACAGTCACTTAGTCGGTTTGACGACCTTTAATCACTGCATCCAGCCTCGAGTGGAGAATCGCTTATCATAGAGGAAGTCTGCGTTTATGTCCCCTTTTTTCCCCCCGGTGTCCTCACTGACGGATGTGTAAGAGTTCAGAAAAATGCAAATGGATAATAGGCAGGCCTCTTTCTCAGATTGGAGGGTGATTTCATAGTGCTCATTAAATTCCACTCCTGCTGGAGACCGGAGCCATCATAGCTGTCAACTCCAGCAGCAGAACAAGAGGAAGAAGAGGAGGAGGAGGAGGGGAAAGAGTAAGGAGGGATGGAGTGTTTTCCAGTCATGTAGACAAACAGTTGAAACACTCAGGAGTGTCTGCCTGTGGTTTCGCTCAAAGCAGCAGAGTGACATAACAGACTCCTGGCACTCTTATCTCCAGGATGGAGGGATATCCTCACTCTCCCCCTCTATTTTCCCAAGGCGAGAAAACTAAAGGCTTCAGGAAAACATGTCCTCGAGGGACAAGTGCAGAGTGATGAAAAAGTTTTTGATGCGACTGCTTTTTTGGGGGGTGGAGGGAGGTGAAGACTCTGCAGCATGAAAGTGGTTGGTGCCAAATCTAAATGGCCTGTGAAGTGCGGTGCCCAGGGACATCCCAGCCAACCCTGACACAGCGTCTTCATAGTGTTTATAGAGGCAACATTTTAACGGATTTAAGGCGGAACGAGACATGACAGCAGAAAACACTGCCGAGTATGGTGGAAAAATATACCCGCTGCGGCCGTCGGTGCACACAGGAGTCATGCAAACAAACATCAGTGTGCTCACACACATTACTGATAGGGCCCGCTTCCCGAACAGCTGTAAATGAAATGAAAACAAAGACAGATTGCAGCAGCCAAGAGTTCAGCACTTATAATTGCAGCAGTTACAAACTCGTACACTCGCTCAGAACAAGCTGGCAAACGCTCACTCACAGAAACATGCAGGCGAAAAGCTCAGCAAAGACTCATGGAAATGAAACCGGACCCGACGCAGCGTTGTATGGATGTCTGGTGACAGTGAGGGACTCTGGGTAATGAACCCAGGGACTGTTACACTCCTGCAGGTGCAGACAGTCCCGTCAAGCCTGTGTGACAGCCTGTGATGACAAAGAAATAACCTCACCGTCCTCCTCTGTAGTCCTTGGAGGATTATTGAACCTGGATAATAGAAAGCCGGGTAGACCCTTTATTATACAGATTTAATTTGCTGTGCCTGTTTGAGTTTCAGAGGAGGTAAAGCTGATGTCTGTATCGGGGACACTTCAACCAAAGGCTTTTCCAATTCATTTGGGAAAAGGGGAATAAGTGGGATGACAATTCCTACTGGCTGTCACTTTCATTTAGTGTTTCTATAATGTGGCCATTGTGACCTTTTCACACTGACGCACTGAATAAGTGCTGAAGAAATTGATCTTGTTGCTACAATCTAGAAGCGTTGTGTAACCAATTATGTAAATGCCACAGCCTGAAATTTACTTATGAGCCAACGCTGATAGAGAACAGTCACTGTAGTTGTTGTATTATAATGAAAAATGTGATTATTACATATTTACATGAGCAAATTCTGATTATTTACATTATCATTTATGACATCTTTTATGCCAGCCGTGTTGTTTATCACGATGTTTCCAAACCTGTGGATTCTGCTGCTGGAATACCTCAATCAAAAAACTAATAAAAGACATAGTGTGATGACATTGTGAAGCTGCAGGGGACCATGGGAGTTGTTGTCTTCATCATCGCTGCCAATGAAAATATGACAGAATGGCCCAGAAATTGCTATTCGGGCCAGCCCTAATGACCAGTCATACAGCTGCTGTAGCTAACATCATGTGATGAAGGGGTAGCTTAGCACTGTTATTTATGCTAAAAGTAATGATACTAAAACTAGAAAAGCACTCAGAGAGCGCAGTACTCCGTCAAGGCCGCTCATTCCTTGCATCATTTCCGACAGACACTGAAAACATATCTTCGCATTAATTTTGTACGAAGTCACAAAATATTTAGAAAAAAAAGAAGTCGATCATTTATTTGGAGACGTTAAACACTGAATAGAGTCAAAGATAACAGGAGGGTTAAATGTTCAGATTCTTAGAAAATTTATTCAACATTTTGTCCAGTTTAAAAGTGATTTTATTCAGGTTCAGCCACTGAAATGTGTTTCTAACAAATTGTGTTAGAGAAGTTTACCCTTTGTATCTGTCTTGGATTTGATAAATACTGACAGTCAATTTGAAAACCTTACAGTTGCATTTGTTTTCAGGATGGGATTTTTCCTGTTTAGAGGATTTCCTGTTTTTCTGACCTTATACTTACCTCAAGCTTACCATCATTTGTACATATCATACTTGCCTGTAGAGATGAGTTTATTGCAGCCTCATATAAAATCAACAACAATGATAGTAATAATATTAAAGCAAACAGAGCTCTGGTATCGGAATAGCTTCAGTATCGGCAGATATCCAAATTCAGGTATCAGGATTGGATCGGAAGTAAAAAAATGTGGATCGGTGCATCCCTACTTTAAACCAATCAAAATCTTCTGAAAACAGGATGTACCGACTGTGTTCGGTCCAAATAGTGATGGAGGAACTGTGGTGGATCATTTGCATGCTAAAGGCGATCAACGCCATTAAAACAGATTATTCACCATAAAAACCGGGAAGGGCTTCTTTAATGCTCAACCCAAAGCTGCGGTAAAACTTGACATTTTCAGTGCGGTGCGTTGCCGCCTGGAGGTTGTTGGTTGTCAGTTTATTCCTGCAATCTACATCTGGTGAGTCAGACAATGTGTCACTAAATGTTTTCATCGATCATACCTGACATTTAGCAGCTCTGTCTTTGTGTGTTTTTGGGCGCTCCATCCTGATACACAAAATTACTGTTTCAATTTGGGTAAATCCGACATTCAAATGCTATTAACCCTCGCGTGTCGTCCTGCGGGCCAAAATTGACCCGTTTTAAAGTTTGAAAATGTGGGAAAAAAAAATATTTCCACAGTGAAACTTCTGATGTCCACATTTTCAACATTTTTGGGAAATCTTTAAACATTTTTGGTGGAAAAAAATAAATGTTAAAAATGTTTCTGAAGAACATTCACAAAAAAAATCAACCAAAATCCAGCAAATTTCACTGGATTTTGGTTGATTTTTATGTGAATGTTCTTAAAGGAAATATTAGAAGTTTTACTGATATATATTTAATCACTTTAGATATTTTTAGGATTTTTGTGGAAGATTTTTACTCATATTTGCAAGAATTTTCTTGGGTTAAAAGTTTATAAATAAAACTTTTAAGGGAAATTTATAAGGAATTATTGGAATTTTCTTCCTGAAGGTTTAGCAAATTTTCAGAAATTTGTGGAATTTTTTTGCAGAATTTTTGGATTTTTTTCAGACAAGGAAGCAATATTTTTTGGTGCCCGCAAGTGAGGACAACAGGAGGGTTAAAACTGATTTTTGGTTGCTCACCTCTCTGAGCGGGGACTAGAAGCCTCTCAGTGCACAGCCACCTAGCAGTGTGAGGCGTTTATGTAAGGTCGGTAAATTCCAGCAGTCTGCACATGATGCGTTTGGAGGACGTCTGTAAGTTGTAGCTTCAGAAAACAACCAAGGTGACGCTGTCTCCCTCTAACCCGCAGGAGTCTCTGCATGCACATCCATCACATCAAACCACCCACCACCGCAGGGACATTTTCAAGCCGTTATGATAAAACGGCAATCATTATGCAATGCGTTTGCTGCTAAGAGGGTAATCAAAGCATGGCTAGGAACACTGCTTTTTCTGTCAGAACATTGACGATAAAACAGCCCAATGTTTTCAATGAACTCGTGTCAGATGTGTGGTTGGAAAAGCAGCCTCCCTTCACCGCCTTTAAGTTCTACATCAGGGGTGTCAAACATGCGGCCTGTGGGCCAAAAGCGGTCCTCCAGAGGGTCCAATCTGGCCCTCAAAGTGTAAAAATTCCAGAGAAGACATTAACCGCAATTTATAAATTAGTAAATTTATAAATTTAAAATAATTTCTAGACCATGACAAGTTGTTTTGATCAGAAAGTAAAATACTAGATTGTTCATTGTTCTTGTGTCGTTTTGTGTCTCATTTTTGTTTTTTTGTCTGACTTTTGTCTTATGTTTTTGTCATTTTGCATTTTTTTGTCTCGCCTGTGTTGTTTGTCCAGTTTTTGTCATTTTGTTCCTCGCATTTGTCTTTTTTTTTGCCTCGTTTGTCATTTATGTAATTTTTTGTATCGGTTTTGTCGTTTATTTTTTTGACGCTTTGTGACTGTCAAATTTTTTGTCTCTTGTTTTGTGTCATTTGTCTCATTTTTTGTCATTTTGTTTCTCATGTCATTTTGTCTCATTTTTGTAATATTTTGTCTTGTTTTTTTGTCTGAATTTTGTTGTCTCAAGTATTTGTCGTTTTCTCGTTTTTTTTAGTTTTGTGTTTCCTTTTTGTCTTGCTTTTTGTCGTTTTGGGGTTTTTTTTGTCTTACTTGTGCTGTTTGTCCATTTTTTTATTGCTCTGTAGCCATGTTGTCAAATTTTTTGCCTTTTTTTGTTTCATTTCGTGGTGTTTGTCTCATTTTTTATCATTTTGTGTCTCAATTTTTACTATTTTGTGTCTCATTTCTATAATACTTTGTCTTGTTTTTGTTATTTTTGTCTTTTTTTTTAAGTCAAGTCCTCTATGGTTCAGTTCCAGATAGCTGTGACTAAATGTTGTGTTCCTTTGTAGACACTGTGATCTGGAAGTTGTGATGTGGAAATGATAAACTGAGGCCAAATGTTGCTGAAATGTAATTTATTTTTCTTAAGAAATTTCAGTTTGTTCATAATGTTTTGTAAAACGAGAATTCCTCAAATGTGAACATTTTCAGAATGAACTTTTTTGCACTAAAACAAAGGAACCATTAGGAGTTGTGCTTATTTATAGGTTATTATGCTGTGATTTTACTGGTCCGGTCCATTGGAGATCAGATTGAGCTGAACTAAAATGAGTTTGACACCCCTGTCCTACATCATCTTTATGGAAACCAACAGGTTAAATGTGCCGTTATTCCCTTTTACAATCATAAAACAATGCGTTAAGAAATTGCAAATGTGTATGGGAATTAACAAAAACTCTTACAATGCATTATTTGCAAAGAATAAATGTGTTGTTACATCTAAATGTAAAGTTTTATAAGTTATAAGTTCAACCAAACATGCAACACTGCTCTTTTTAAACTTTTCAGTGCATAAACATTGCATACAATACATTTAAAAGGCAGAAAAAAGTACTTTTGTTTACCAATCCGACTGCTCTGTATAATTTGGTCTTAAGAAACAGTACAGCACAAAAAACAAACCAACCAGCTGCTGGCTGTAGCCTATTATTTAACAGATATGATAGCGGCATCAATTTTCTCATCCACCTCCATCCTGAAATGTCAAGCTGACGCCCAAAATAAAACAATCTGACAAAAATGAAAGATCGCCCTTTGCTACGATAGTGGTATCAATTTTCTCATCTAACTTTTTCCCAAAATGTCAAACTAATTCTCCAAATAAAACAACCTGAAAAGGAGAAAATGCCCACAATTCATGTCCATATCAACACTACAGACTGTTATTAGGAGTTTTGAAGAGACAATTGTTATAACACAAAAAGAATAGCAGAAAACATTGTAAAAAATGTGCAGCACGATTTTAAAGAACCCAAAAATGCCAACAGCAGGCTTTATGGAAACCACAGCTCTGAACCTAAAGATAATCAATGATATATAATGTAGAGATATTAAACAGGCAAAAACTGTGAACAGTAACTTCTTCTGCCGTATGTTTCGTGAATTAATCCTCTGATACTCAAAACCTGGAAGGCGTGCTATCTTACAAAGAGAAATCATAAAAAATACACAATGCATCAGAGCAAGAAACTGTAAAAACAAGAATAATCAATAGATTTTTTTACTATTTGCCAGTCCTTGAACTAATCATGTGTGACATACCGGTCTGTCAGGAAATCTGCTGAAATCCAAGCTTAAAAATCATATTAAAATCTCATTATCCTACATGTCTCGTTTAAATATCTGCAACAATTAACAGTTTGCAGCGACCAGAAATTAATAATAATTTAGAAAATATTGATAAAATGTACAAAAATGTTACTCAAATGTTGCGGTGATTGGACAAAATTGCAAGGTCGTGCAGAATCCGTGGAGATTGGTTGAATTCACGCGATCGCAACATCGTGAATTCCTGGAGGGACTGAAGTTCACAACATTCTCGTGTAACTCAGCAAATGAGGCCACAGTGAGTTTAAAATATGACAAACTGCTTGGAGTAAATGACTCCTAAAATTCTTGCATGTGCTGTCATACATTCTGTACATACTACTTGACGTGCCTGATTTTGCCCTTTGGCTGCTCACATTGAGGCTGAATCCAGCACGATGTAAGCGTGGCATTGGTTTCCCAAAGCGGAGCATTGAGCAGCGTCCAGGATGCAGCCTCTGCACCGACTGTACTCGTCCGTCACTCAAACTAAAGCTGAGGCGTGACAGGTGAGAAAAGGCCTGAAATTGGATACACCTGTACCTGCTGCCCACTCCAACTCGCGCCACCGTGCCTCACAAGGAGGTCACGGCGTCCTAAATATCACCGGTGTGACACTTGCTGCCAGTCTTGACAGCTTGGCGGGTGCTGATAAGAGCCGGCATGAAGAGAGAAACCAATAAAGGATGTGTTTCTGCCGTGCACTGCCACTGAGAGTTGCTAAAAAAGCTCTGGCACAGACTGTAGAACTTTCCCTGACACTTCATCTTACAAGTGACTGGTTGATGGCAGCAGAAAATGTCACGACTTTCATGCTCTTCAGGGATCACTAGTCACATGGATTGGGGCACTGTGACCCTGGAAGAGACGACTCATCAGCAGAGAAAACCTCCACTGCTTCAGGACAACTCAACGGACATAAATCACAAACCGCAAAGCAGCCTGATCGCCTCCTCTGAGCATCACGGGCGTCCGCAATTAACTCGAATGCTTCACAATAACCCTGTTTTTCCTGCCGCAAACACATCGTATCCTGTGCTGGTCTGTTAACCCTCATGTCGTCCTGCGGGTCAAACTGACCCGTTTTAAAGTTTGAAAATGTGGAAAAAATACATATTTCACAGTGAAACTTCTGATGTCCACATTTTCAACATTTTTGGGAAATCTTTGAGCGTTTTTTGGTGGGAAAAAAAAATGTTAAAAATGTTTAAGAACATGCACAAAAAAAAAAAATCAACCAAAATCCAGCGAATTTCGCTGGATTTTTATGTGAATGTTCTTAAAGAAAACATTAGAAGTTTTACTGATATATATGTAATCACTTTAGATATTTTTAGGATTTTTTGGGAAGATTTTTTCTCATTTTTTGAAAATATTTACAAGAATTTTCTTACCAAATTTGGGGAATTTTTTTTAAAATAAAACTTTTAAGGGAAACTTTTAAGGACTTATTGGAATTTTCTTCCTGAAGGTTTTGCAAATTTTCAGAAATTTAGGAAATTTTTTGCTGAATTTTTGGATTTTTTTCAGACAAAGAAACAATATTTTTGGTGCCCGCAAATGAGGACAACAGGAGGGTTAACTCCAATACTTCACAATAACCCTGTTTTTCCTGCTGCAAACACCTCATATCCTGCGCTGGTCTGTTAAATATAAGATTCTTTCCTGGTTTTCAGCCCTTTACATTTTCAAAAGCAGAAACACTGGTGACCGAGACGTACTCGGTTTGAGTTCAGCCAGTGACCTTTACTGTATGTCTGCCTCCTCTCCTCCTCCCATCTCCTCTCCTGTCGATTCCTGCTGCTGTCGTCCAGCAAAAATACCAGAAACAGAGAATTTAAAGATTCAAACTACTGAAAACCTAAGCACTGCAAACAGAGATACTTAAACAGTATTTAAAACCTCCAGCTAAAACATAGTATTACAGTACATACTGCACACTACATCCCATAGTAGTATGCAGTGTAAGACTGTCAAATCGTCTTATTCTGCATTATGCTTGGATAGATTTAGCTGGTTTCTGGTTTTGGAAAGCAGAAGTAAACAATAGCACAGATAATGTGTAGCATTCCCTTGTGCTATGAAAATCTGGAACAAGTTAAAAATGTGGATTTGATGAATTTTTTTTCCCCAAAAGATGAACATTTACCTGCCTGTCTAGCAACTGTAAAGGTTCAGAAATATCCCTGTTCTGTGGCAGAACTGCAAATATAATGTGAGCTTCAGTCAGCTCTACTGGTATTAGTGTTGCCTTGGAAATCTAACATTATCCTCACTTCAATCACACTGGGTGCTTTTCATCAAACCTGCTGATTAACAGTGTTCTACTTTTATCTTTATACACACAGTTTGTATCATAAACGTTTTCTCCTATTCAACAGCTTTATAATTTCATTGTACAAATATTATATAGATGCCCCCAAAAATAATAAAATGTCAGAAAAATATTACTAAAATGCTCCAAAAACATCTAATGTCCAAAAATATTTCTAAAATGTTCCCCAAACATCATGTCCAAAAATATTACTAAAATGTTAAAAAAATTAACCAGTCTTAAAAAAGTAAAAAGTAAAATGCAATTAAATCAATGTAACAACTAAAAAACTGATAATTAGCAGGTTTGATGAAAATATTAAGATGCCCCAAAAAATTATTTAAAAAAATGCCAGAAAATATTTCTCATATATTTATTTTTTATGTTGGAAAATAATTTTTAAATGTTTGAAAGTCTGTAAAAATATTACATAGATGCCCCAAAAAATAATAAAATGTCAGAAAAATATTACTGAAATGTTCCCAAAACATCAGTCTAAAAATATTTCTAAAATCTTCCAAAAAAATTAACCAGTCTTAAAAGTAAAATGCAGTTAAATCAATGTAACAACTAGAAAACTGATAATTAGCAGGTTTGATGAAAATATTATTAATAATAGTCATTTTTTAGTTATAAGCTTGTGTCTGATTAGTGGTACTATGACTCCTTCTGTATTTCCTGATTAGTGGTACTGTGACTCCTTCTATACCTCCTGATTAGTGGTACTATGACTCCTTCTCTATACCTCCTGATTAGTGGTACTATGACTCCTTCTCTATACCTCCTGATTAGTGGTACTATGACCCCTTCTATACCTGCAGCTCTGATTAGTGGTACTATGACTCCTTCTGTATCTCCTGCTTAGTGGTACTATGACTCCTATACCTCCTGATTAGTTGTACTGACTCCTTCTTTACCTCCTGATTAGTGGTACTATGACTCCTTCTATACCTCCTGATTGTTTGGGATTTGGACTGTTTTTAAGATAATTGGTGACAATTTTCATGTGTCTCCACAACTCAGACACACTGGAATGTTTCCCAGTCAGTCCGACATTGGGGTATTTTTGCATATTGCATATTTTGTCATTGCATAATGCCACATCTTGGTCAAATAGGCATGTACAGGGTCAGGGCCTCCAACCCGACCTCCTCAGAATCAGCTGACTTGGGTATATTTAATGAAGCCCTGCAAACTTTTTACTTCAAATTATGAGTATTTTTAGAGATACAGGCCCTTGAAGCACCCAGAAGTGGATATTCCGGTCCAGCCCTAACACACGTACGTCACCAAATGCACTTCCTTGTTTCTGGTTTGAAGATGCAGACATGTCACATTCTAATGTCTCTCATTTACCAACAAAAATTACTGCTAAAGACCGTGAAAAACAATTAATTTCCTGATGTTCTTCACCAAAGTGGAAGTAAACTGTTTTACACCCATGCAATACTGTGGTGGAATAAAAATAAATAAATCAGCGATTCACAAACACTTTTCTATGACTAAACATATGGGGAGAACGGCTGAAACTAGCGGACCACAGACCAGACAAATCACCGTGATGGAAACTGTAGCATCCAGATCTGTTGGAGCTCTGAAAGAATGAAGGGAAGTTAGATTAACTATTCCGCCAAGGAACACGGTGGAGTTATGTGACGATCGGCGTATGTGAATCATTCCTCTGTTAGCAACATTTCTCAAAAACGGACTAAAGGATTTGGATGAAATTTTCAGGGAAGTTCAGAAACGACGCAAGGACCAAGTGATTAGATTTTGGCAGTGATGCGGCTTAAAGTCTGGATCCAAGGATTTGTTATGGATTTCCCATTCAGATAGCGGGACGGCGTCTGATAGCGGCACGGTAACCATGGCAACAAGTGAACGCTACCTCAGCGGCCTGCTGACGATAACATCATTGTGATCCTACCACAAATGTATCGCTGTGGACTTATCGGAGATAATCCAAGGAACAACTGATTAAACTGTGGGGGTGTTTCTGAGTCCCATCAATTCCCGCCGCCTGCTGCATATTTAGGTCACGTGATTCAGTATCCGTACATAACGTACACATGCATAACACACACCTGTGCTCAGCACAAGGCCAGGTAATGAACAGTCTTGGTGGAGTACTGTGCTCTGAGGGCTTTTCTTGTTAATTGACGTGACAAGCCATGAGCATGTGTGTGTCAGGAAGTGAAATTAACTTTTTAAGCCACTGACAGACATGTTCAAATGTGATTCATTCCATAGTAAATGATCATTCTGTGCCTTAAATCTACCAACCACTTCATGTTAAGCCAGTATCTGGCCGCTGCTAATTTCCCACCGTGGTGTGCCAGCTTTTGTGCAAATGGGTTGGAGCGTTAAAAAATTAATTTCGGAATATTGTAAATTAGAATGTTGATACATGTTCTAAAAGCTGAATGCAACTTTTTAGCAACTGTCACTGTCTCCTGAAATTTCGTCGCAACAAATAAGCTTTTAACATCGCAATTTTTGAGAAAGGCTGCCGCGAATTCAGGCATTTTAAAACGCAATAATCTGGAAAAACCCCATGAAATCCTGGAGGGACTGACTGAAGTTATTGTACAAAGAAAATGTGCTGATTCTGAGGGCATCAGGTGGGAGGCACCGATTGATTTTTCATGAAATGACCCTCATGCTCAATCAATACAATCATCAATAATGAAAATAATAGTTACAGTCCAAATGAGACCTCGTAGCTCTGGACAGCAACTGAAATGTATAGAAAGTTCTACGCAGTACAATTAAAGTCATTTATTTCAGATTTCATCCGAGAGTGGGTTTAATGAGTATTTGCGTTTCCCCATTAATCACAGCTTTGTGCCTCACAACAGCTTCATCATTGTCTCAGCACTTTATGATTTTGAAAGACAATAAATAATAATGTACAATACTTGCCCAGCAGGATTAAGCCGAGGCTGGTGAGCCTCATCTATTTATATTTCAGTGTAACCGTATCTGTGCAGATCCCCTCCTCTGAGCGTCTTTTAGAATAGGACAATGCAGTCACGTTGCAGGACATTCCCCATGCAGCGTTATTAAGGGCAGAGCTGGAAATTGCAGCAGTAATCCTAGAGACACTGTTGTTCCTGCCGAGGAGGATCCACGGTAACTCATCAACCAGACAAGAGAGGTGTTTGACCTTCTTTTTACCAAACACAAAGTTCAGTTGAGCGCACGGGTGGTGCGCAGAAAAGCCCGAAACATGTCGAGCGCGTGGCCTTGGAGCTGCAGGAAATATCACGGCATTGTTTGAAGTGGAGAGAGCGAGCGATGGTGTCTGCCAACGGACTGGACTCATCTGAGATCCCACTTGAGTCATCTGTTAGTCACAATCATGTCCTCTCGTACTGGTTCCCCTCTGTTTTCACTGATTGCCATCCCCACTCTGTTAAATACTGCGTTAACAAATTATGCTCTTTGGGCTCGAGGTGAAGGAAATTAGTCATAATATGCCCTGTTCCTATGGTGGCCTTAATTAAAATGTCATAGGCCCAGACATCAGTCACAGCTCAAGCGACAGTTAGCACCTTGATTATGTCTTTCATTATTTTTAACTGCAGTTAAGATGCTAATTATATTGTAACTAATGTATAATTAAAACCTAGACGTGGCAGTTTGTACGCGAGAGTGGACCAGTCCTTGAACTTTTTCTTTCACTTGTGTCACTCCAAATTAACGCTGCTGTAGCCATAAAACAACTATCCACTTATGCATTTTAATGCAAGAACAAATGTTGTCAGTGAGTGTGGTGCTGGCCTCAGGCAGTGCAGCAGCAGCTACTGTATTCCCAGCCTTATTACACATGCCTACCACTGACTGATGCTCTTAAATTAATGCCGCTGCGTCTCACTCTCTGTGCTGGTGCTCCACCCTTTATCCTCGTCCCACATCTCGGCTCCAACCTGTTGCACCTCGGCGGACCGTTCTTCGCCTGCAGTCTATTTTAGTCCAAATCGGCAGACTGAATTATTAATCCCAGATCCATTATATGCCGATGTGTTAATTATTAATTGTTCAGGGGGCTCTGGCAGATCTGAGAAAACTCTTAAAAAAGGGTAGGACGGGGCAGGGTTTCTGAGGGAAAGGCATTGATCGCCTCCTTTCTCTGCAGATTTGCAGCCTTCACTGATGACGACTGCGTGGGAAGATGAGAGAGCGACGGCACATGCGACCGACGCGCCTCCAGAGCATGCATGTTGCATGTGGCCGTATGTGTGATGCATCTGCTCGGTGCACAATTACGTCTCCCGTGTCAGAAGCGCTGAACTAGATGAGATCGTTGCAGACTTGTTCGCCTGCTACATACAGCTGTTAACACACTCCTCATTCCCTATTAGCAGTCAGCACCTCCTCTGTTACGCAACATCTCAAGAGAAGAGCGAGACAAACACTACAAAACTTGATGAAAGATGAAATTGCTGCATTCACTTGTCCTGAAATCCTGCCGTTGATTCCCCACCAGTGGAGTGGTTCCAGTAGTGCTTGTCCTCTCAGAACACAAAGCACGGATGTACCTTATATAACAGCCAGGATTGTCTATTGTACCTCAAAGTGGAGACAGATTATATCATACAGCTGGGGGAGAATCTGTAGAGAAAGAAGTTTTTTTTTTTTGTTTTTTTTTATTCAACATTTCCCAGGCAGAATTCCTCCTAATGACGTCTGTAATGCTTGTGGTCGTGATCAAGAGGCTTACTTCAAACTTCGTCCAGCAGTTTGTTTTTCTCGCAGCTCTGCAGTGTTGTGAGGCTTATTTAAATCAGCATTAGAGATGGCAGAATACTGCTCCCACGGGCTCTTCTGTTCACATGTCTGCTGTTTTTTACTTGTGAAAGTTTCACCAAAAGGCAGAAAAGCAAAGACGAGATGTCGAAATCATCCAGCCCAGCTCAGAAGCTCTGTGATGAATCCTGCCTTTTATAACGATCCTCATGTTGAGTTTTTGTTGGCAGCACGTCAGAAAAGTGTTGATTTAACTCTGTATGTTAATGCTCTGTATTGTGTTGTATTGGAAGGTGTTTGTTATTTTGTCTGCCCCCACAAGTGATTGCGATTCAGCAGAATACAAAAGCAATGTGAGTACTGCAATCAAAAATTACTACCGAGGTCTGAAAAGAAAAGACGGCAACAATCGATTGCAATTTTTCAAGCAAAAAACGGCTGCTGCTCCAATAAAGGGATTAACCGACATCGCCTCCAATTCCTGGAAACCGTGATGAGTTTTAATAGGGGAAATACTAGAATTTGAACTCACATAATTTAACATTATATAAGCTTAACAGCTTTTGTATATTACAGGTCGTAGAAGTAGCCGAGATAATGGATTTATTGATCAGTTAGTACGTCTGATTTGATTTGAAAAGTGACAGCTTGTTAACAAAGAATGCAAAAATTAACAGTTTGCGGTTTACTTTTAGTCAATAGTAGGGTCCAAAACTGTCTACACTACTAGCAGAAGCGTCATTCCATATAAAATCAACAAAATCAGATATTTTTCCCCACTTTTTAAAATGTTAAATAACTTAAGTATATTTATTAAAGCAGTTACTTTTGTACTGTGAATATTTGCTGAGTTACACTAGAATGTTGTAAACTTGTAGAGCTTCATAACAGACTTTCTAGATACTTAATATTTTCTGATGTTTTTTTAAATTTTATTTATTATTCTTTCATATTATTATTGTTTATTGTTTTTTGCAGACTTTCCAACATTTAAAAAATATTTTCCAACATAAAAAATTCTCAACATTTGAAAAATATTTTCTGACATTTTTTATAATTTTTTGGGGCATCTTAATACTTCATTGCTTTTGGTCAAGATCACGAAGCCTCTATCATTTGCACTATATAAAGAGCACTGGTTGAATTAAGGTGCTGCAGTCATTCTGTCATTTTCATTCTTCTTTGCTGGTTGTCAGCTGTTGCTACAAACAACAAACACACAAAGGAAGTCCTGGCAACTGAAAGTGAGTAGGTTGAAAAACGCCAAATCACTTCACCACTGACGCAGCTAATGCAAGGAGAGAGGCTACTCCGGGTCCTAATCCAGGCCATAATTCATTTGACATGTCTGTTGAGGCTGTGCATGATAATGTGTGCTGGCTGCACAGAGCAACTATTCATCCCCGCTGCAGCCTTGTTATGGAGAGAAGCTTTCAACGTAAACACAGCAATGTGCTACACAACACATCAGTGTTTGCAAAACAGACGTTTTCAGCCTTTCCAGTCCATGTTTAGATGTGAAGTGGTTTTTTGTGCAAGAATACCAGGATCATTAGGTGATTAACCCTCGTGTCGTCCTGCAGGTCAAAAATGACCCGTTTTAAAGTTTGAACATGTGGAAAAAATATATATTTCCACAGTGAAATTTCTGATGTCCACATTTTCAACATTTTTGGGAAATGTTTGAACATTTTTTGTCTGAAAAAGAAATGTTAAAAAAGTTTCTTAAGAACAGTCACAAAAAATTTTTGTGACCGTTTGTTGTGAATGTTTTTAAAGAATTATTTGAAGTTTCACTGATATATATGTAATCACTTTAGATATTTTTAGGACTTTTTTGAAAATATTTACAAGAATTTTCTTGCCAATTATGGGGGATTTTTTAAAATCAAACTTTTAAGGGAAATTTTAAAGGAATTATTGGAGTTTTCTTCCTGAAGGTTTTGCAAATTTTCAGAAATTTGGGGAATTTTTTTGTTGAATTTTTGGATTTTTTTCAGACAAGGAAACAATATTTTTTTGTGCCCATAAATGAAGACAACAGGAGGGTTAAACCAGCAGCAAGAAAATTTCTGGTTTTCTTTTGTTCTCTTGCATATGATGGCAAATTTTGGTCACTTTGAGTTTTTTCTCAACAGATATACTCCCTGTATAGTGGGCTTTGAATAATTTTGTTCAGTTTCCACAAATATGGAAAACACATACATAATGAAGCAATAAGTATTCCAACAGAAGCATTACAATAAGCTTCCATGCTAATATAAACAGTGTTTTCTGTTGCCCAGAGCCCTGCAAAAGTCAAAAATTGAAATTCAGATGACACAGGTACAAGTGGGAACTCCTCCTGACATGCTTTCCACCCACTGGTTTCACATGCCACCACACAGCCTACAGTTAGCCATCAATAACTAATAAACCTGCTTCAGTTGTCCTCATCCACACGAAGAAGCACAAATTCTGGGTTTCACTTGCAGACACAGTTTCTTCATGACCTTCTGATACTATGCAGGACAGCTGCTGAACAGCTCTCTGTCTGTCATTTCTCATCTATTGATTATCACATTAAGGCATAAACACTGTTTATTCCATGCACTTGTCAATATCGAGATTTTGACATATTTTGCTTACTTAATGTGCCTTACTTCACACTACTGGACAGAAAACATCCAAAATACACATTTAGGTGTTTACTACAGTTTTTGCAAATTAGTACCCATACACTACCATTCAAAAGTCTGGGGTCACTTAGAAATGTCCTTATTTAAAAAAAAAAAAAAAAAAGCAGTTTTTTTCAATGAAGATAACATTAAACAAATCAGAAATCCAGTCTAGACAGTGTTAAATGGCTGATTTTTAATGGAATATCTCCATAGAGGTACAGAGGAACATTTCCAGCAACCATCACTCCTGTGTTCTAATGCTACATTGTGTTAGCTAATGGTGTTGAAAGGCTCATTGATGATTAGAAAACCCTTGTGCAGTTATGTTAGCACATGGATAAAAGTGGGAGTTTCAATGGAAAACATGAAATTGTCTGGATGACCCCAAACTTTTGAACAGTAGTGCTTGTTTTACATGTACATTCGATATTATTATTTATTGTTGTTCATTTAGTTATCAATGCACCGTCAAGTGGCAGCTATTTTTATTTTCGCCCCCATGTATGCTGACAATAAAGCTATTCTATCTAAATAAAAAATTTGCGAAAACAAATGGTTTCTGCTACGCAAATGCTTCACAACACAGAATCCATGACAGATTCAGGTGCAATCAACAGTCAGCTAAAATAAATGCAGGGACTTTCCACCGACCTGCAGGTTGTGTTTACACAGAGCAGGTAGCAGACAGGTATGGAAGCTGTAAGTTGCATGTTGAGTAATTTCTCATCTAAAAAGCCAAAAATAAACTGTGTGCTTGAACCAGATTTTGTAAAAAACTAAACAGTTGCTGCACCTCAACATAAGACTCATCACTGACTTCATTGTTACCAACAGACGTGTAACAAAACTTCAGGGACTTTTCAGCTGAACTGTAGACAGAGCAGATAAAAAAGAAACAAACTAAAAATATTAAATATTTATAGTACATGGAGCAGCCATTTGAAGCCACTTGAAAAAATGCTGTTTCCATAGAGGGGTGGGACTTAATGTACTGTGAAAAATGAGCCCTCAGTGAGTAAAAATGTGACAGGAGTAAAGAAAAACAAACAAACAAAACATAAAAAGCAACAGAAATTATTTAGAGTTTAAAAAGTGTAGTTAAAATTCTAGTCATGGTTTGCGTTTTCCATAGAGGTGCAGGACTTTATATCGCAGTGAAACAAGACAAAAATGTGACAGGAACAAAAAACTAAACAAATAAAATTACAGCCAGAAACTGCTTGGAAATCATTAAGTTAAACTAAAATACTAGCCATGGTTTGTGTTTTCCATACAGGACTTAATGTCGCAGTGAAACATGAGCTCACAGTGGTTGAAAACACGACAGGCAAAAAAAAAACTAAAAACTGCCCAAAAAATGCTTACAGTTCTGAAAGCTAAACTAAAATCCTTGTCATGACTTGACTGTTTCCGTAGAGGTGCAGGACTTTAGACCCACAGTGGCTAAAAACGGACAAGTATAAGCCAACTAAAAATGGCCAGAAACTGCTTTTAATTCATTAAATAAAACTAAAATTCTACTCATGGTTTGTGTTTTCCATACAGATGCGGGTTCAAAATATGTAGCTAAAATTCTAGCCTTGGTTATGCTGTTTCCTTAGAGGTGCAGTGAAAGATGAGGTCACAGTGAGTAAAAACGTGACAGGAGCGAGCAAACAAACAAACAAAACAAAACAGCAACAGAAACTGCTTCGAGGTCAAAGGGTGTCAACAGAGGCACGGTGAAAAATGGGTGCATTGAATGAAAACGCGACAGGAGGAAAAACAAAAAACAGACAGAAACTTTAAGTCAAACTAAACTTCTAGTTATGGTTTGTGTTTTCCATAGAGGTGCAGGACTTTATGTTGCAGTGAAAAATCAGCCAACAGTGAGAAAAAACGAGGCAGGAGCAAAAACAAACAAGCAAAACAAAACATACAGAAAAAGAAACTGGAGTTTAAAGAATAAAAAACAATTTCTAGCCTTAGTTATGCTGTTTTCACAGATGTGCAGTGGGAAATGAGCTCACAGTGGGTAAAAACGAGTCAGGAGCAAAAACAAGAGAAGAAAAAGAAAAAATCTATAAATACTGCAACAGAAACTGTTTGGAGTTCAAAAAGTTAAGCTAAAATTTGTGCCATGGTGTTGTGTTTTCCATAGAGGTGCAGGAGTTTGAGTTGCAGTGAAAAATGAGCTCATGGTAAAACTGAGGCAGGAGCATAAACAAGTAAACAAAAAAAACATTAAAAACAATAACAACAGAAGAAACAGTTTGAAGTTCAAAAGATTCAACAAAAACTTCTGCCTTGGTTATACTGTTTTATAGAAGTGTAGGGAAAAGTGAGCTCACAGCGAGTAAAAACGTGACAGGAGCAAAAAACAGACGGTAACTTTAAGCTAACTAAAATTCTAGTCATGGTTTGTGTTTTCCCGACAGGCGCAGGACTTTATATCAGAGTGAACAATGAGCCGACAGTGAGTAAAAAAGGAGAAACAAAAACAAGTAAACAAAGTGGGAAATAAACACAACAATAGAAACTGTTTGGAGTTCAAACGTTAAGTGAAAATTCTAGCCTTCATAACTATTCCCACAGAGGTGCAATGAAAAATGAGCTCACGGTGGGAGAAAATGTGAAAAACATGCAGAAACTTAAGAAAACAAAAAACAGACAGAAACTTTAAGTTAATTAAAATTCTAGTGCAGGTGCTGGACTTTGTATTGCAGTGAAAAATGAGCCAAAGGTGAAGAAAAACAGAACAGTTACAAAAGCAACAAAATCAAGGAAAAAAGTAAATAAAAAATGAAAAAAAACATATAATATATAAACAAGAAATTGTTTGGAGTTCAAAAAGTTAAGCTAAAATTTTACCCATGGTAAAGGTGCAGTGAAAAATGAGCTCACAGTGTGTAAAAACGTGACAGGGGCAAAAATAAAAATGTAACAAAAATAAAGCTAAGCTAATATTCTTGTCGTGGTTTTACTGCTATAAAGGTGCAGAACTTTTTACTGCAGTGTAACCCGAGTCCACAGTGGGTAAAAACGTGACAAAAAGTGGGGGAAAAAAACGCCCAAAAATTCTCAGAAAATTTCCAATACAAAATTTACGATAATCAGTGTTTTAGTGTAAGCTGGGTGATTTCCATGTTGATGCTATTAGCTAAACTGTTAGCTAAACCATGAGCTAAACTATTAGCCAAACTTTTCCCACGTCCACCTGTAGTTAACCTGCATTTAGCCTGTTAGCAGCTAGCTAACCTATCAACCTGAACCAGACTCCATAAAGTCCAAATTAAACATGGAGGCTGCCAATAAGTAGTATAATTAGTGACCGAGCAAACGGAACCAGAGTGACCGTTAGAAGGCAGCCAACACTGACACGGCTCGGTTCGGTTCGGTAACCGGGCCTCTGACAACCCACCGCTTGTTTCATTAAGACCCGCTCGACCGTTAAGATCAACCGGGGCCACCGTCGCGGACTCACCTTCACTCTCGGCTTCACTTTGACACGGGAGAAGATGACAAGTTAACCCGTGTTAAAGCCTCTCAAGTCTCCATCCTGGCAGCGGAGGGAAGAAAGGACGCTTCACTGCATGTTCTCTCCCCGGTTTGTCCGCTCGTTCGTCGGCCGTGGAGCTCCCCGCTGCCGCCTCTTGTCGTTCGGTGTCGGGGCTCAGAACCGTGAATTATTCAGAGGCTTGTTTTCTGAGTTCGGTTACAAGTTGTAACCGGATTCCGCCTCCTCGTTAACAAAACAAAACAAAAAAAAAAAAAAAAAAAAAAAAAAAAAAAAGTTTCAAACTTGAAACCTTCAAACCAGCAGATTGACGCCAGATCGGCCCAATGAGAGGGCAGAGTGTGGGGAAGCCCCGCCCACTGAGGCCCAAACACTGAGGTCCATTTAGAAGCAGGACGTGCCCTCCCTCCTCCCCTCGCTCTCCTCCTCACTCCTCCTTACCCCTCCTCCTCCCCCTCAGGCTTCCAGGAATTATCCTGCTCCATTCCCAAGGCTGACAGTTTCCCAGAGGAAGCCCTGCTCAGGGAACAATGAGCAGGAACTGTGGCCAGCAGGCTTCTGACAGCAGCTATAGCACATAAATTGTGTTTTAAAAAATTTTTCTTCTAATTTATGGAGTGATAAAAATAGACATCCTCTGCAAAAACCGTCAATATGTCAACAAAATGAAATCAGTTCGTAGAATCCCATAAGTTTTAACAGGAAGTTGGTAAAAATGTGAACTTATCTGTACCGTTTTCTTCCCCCAGTTGATTATTTTAAGACAGGGGTGTCAAACTGATTGTAGTTCAGGGGCCACATGTAGTCCAATTTGATCTCAACTGGGCCGGAGCAGTAAAATTGCAGCATAATAGAGGAACAAAATGACAAAAAATGAGGCAAACGACATGAACTGAAACAAAAAAGCAAAAACAAACGAGACAAAAATGACAAAAAAGAAACAAAACTACAGAAACATGAGACAAACAACTAAAAAAAGACAAAAACAACAAAAACAAGACAAAATGTTAAAAAAAAGGGACAAAATGACAAAATCAAGAAATAAAATGACAAAAAATTAGACAAATGACACAAAACAAAAAAGAGAAAAAAAATTTCATTAAAAACTTACAAAGCGACAAAAAAGTGAACAAAAACAAGACAAAAAATTATGGTACAAAATTGATACAAACGAGACAAAAATGACAGCAAAAGAAACAAAACGACAAAAACAGTCAAACTACACAAGCGAGACAAAAAAAACACCAAACGACAAAAACGACACACAAAACAACAAATAAAGCAAAACACAAAATGACAAAAAACAACAAAAAACACAAGCGAGACAAAAAGGAAAAAAGGAAACACAAAACCACAAAAACATGAGACAAACGACAAAAGTCAGACTACAAAAAAACAGCAAAAACAAGACAACATATTACAAAAATGAGATGCAAAAGAACAATGAACATTCTAGTATTTTACTTTATGATCAAAACATCTTGTCATGATCTAGAAATTATTTTAAATTTATAGTTTTACTAATTTACAATCTGCAGTTAATGTCTTTTCTGGAATTTTTACACTTTGAGGGCTGGATTGGACCCTCTGGAGGACCAGTTTTGGCCCACGGGCCTCATGTTTGGCACCCCTGCTTTAGGACATTGACACAAAAGTTCATTTTAATGAACTCTTTTTCTTAAATGTAATGTTTAAATCTGGAAAGGAGGCATCAGGTTCTGCCATGTTCTATAAATCAGGCTACATGTAAACAAATGTTCTATTAAAATGGATGGAAATGCTTAATGTGAGACTGCATTTAAAGTTATATATTGTAAAATTATGGAACTTTTTATTTATTATCACTATGAAACTTCCCCAGCTGATTACTTTGAGACATTAACCCTCCTGTTGTCCTCATTTATGGGCACCAAAAAATATTGTTTCCTTGTCTGAAAAAAAATCCAAAAATTCAGAAAAAAAATTCCCAAAATTTCTGAAAATTTGCAAAACCATCAGGAAGAAAATTCCAATAATTCCTTAAGAGTTTCCCCTAAAAGTTTTATTGAAAAAAATCCCCCAAATTTGGCAAGAAAATTCTTGTAAATATTTTCCAAAAAAATGAGTAAAAATCTTCCAAAAAAATCTTAAAAACATCTAAAGTGATTCCATATATATCAGTGAAACTTCTAATATTTTCTTTAAGAACATTCACATAAAAATCAATCAAAATCCAGCAAAATTCACTGGATTTTGATTGACTTTTATATCAATGTTCTTAAGACACATTTTTAACATTTCTTTTTTTCTACCAAGAAATGCTCAAAAATTTCCCAAAAATGTTGAAAATGTGGACATCAGAAGTTTCACTGTGAAAATATTCCCCCCCCTTTTCAAACTTTCAAACGGGTTGATTTGACCCGCAGGACGACACGAGGGTTAAGACAAATATTTTTTGTAATAAATTCGTGTTCTATAAATCAGGTTGTATGTAAACAAACGTTCTATTAAAATGGATGAAATGCAGAGTGTGAAACTGAAAACTTACTTCTAAATTAAAACTGCATTTAAACATATATATTGTAAAATTACATAACTACTTATGGCAGGTAAAAATGTGACTCAGAGATGATTACTTTAAGACATTATGACAAATTATTCCTTGTCTTTTTCTGAAATGTAATGTTTTAAAGTAAACAACTGGACAAATTCCATAGTGGTACTGATTAATTTACTTTAATTTTTTGCTCATAATGAGTAGTCCCGTACTCTACATTTCCATCCATTTTAATAGAACATTTGTTTACATATAGCTTCATTTATCGAACATGAAATTATTACAAAAAATATTTGTCTTAATGTCTCAAAGTAATCAGCTGGGCATTCATTTTGTTCAAAGGTCATCATAACTACATTTCACTGAGTAAAATTAACTTGTTTTCATCTCAGACAGCGTATTTTGAAGTTTATTAGATTGTATTTGTAGAATTAAATAAGACACCAAAACATCTAACATTTAAAAAATGTTAATATCTTTTTGTTTCCAGTTTGTGTCATTCACGTCACAGAGTTCATGTGGGTGTTTTTATTTTAATTCATGCAAAATAGAGATTTTTTTTGCTATATAATGTCTCATTTGTGCATGTAAACAAAACCTTTCAGAATAAAAATCACTCAAATGTTTGTTTTTGTGTTACGTACCACTACACAGCCTACATTTATCCATCAACAACTAATAAACCTGATTATTCATCCTCATCCACATGAAGAAATGCAGAGTTTATTTATGAGCTTCTAATAATATGCAGCTAAATGTCTTCCTCTCTCATTTCTCTTATTGCATCGATTATCGCATTAAGACGAGACACTACAGACAAAATCACACTGGTTTTAATGTAGACTTCTGCAAATGAATTTATATTTAATGAGCTAATACATCATTTGGTTATTTAAACACAAAAATGCAGAAAAAATATGTAGTTGATGTAAGAAAGCAACAGAAGAAGCTTCACAGTTAGTTTATATTTTTACTGATAATAAGTAGTTTCCATTAAAAACATATGGAATCTGTTAAATGCAGTTTTCTTTTTTCACATTTAGAGGCAGGAATCTCCACTACAGCAGCACTTACATACATCCCATGTTTATATGTCATTATATAACAAAATTATATAAATTCTACCTTGTCGGGTTACATGGCACACTTACATCACTGTGTGCAAGGTTCTTATTATATTTCATAATCTCAACTTGCTTGCGGGCTTAATATTGTTTATAGAAAGAGAAAAAAAAACACAGTGAGCGGATGTTTTCAGGACGGAGGAAGTTTTTCCTCTTTGCCTAATGAGAACACAGGAATTCCTAAGGTCATATCCTCCTGCATTGTTATGTTAACACTGGGCTCATTTCACAGCTCTGATATTATTCCTGATTCCAGCCACTGTTGGTTTCCTCGGCCTCGCAGTGCCAGCCTCACGTCAGCGTTAATTCTGTTCATTCTCCTATTTTCTGAGCAGCACTTCTGTATTTTCTACTGGAAGACTTGTGCTGCTGCAGGACTGTGTCACAGCAAAATAAATAAATAACATACCTGTGGTGGTGAAATTGATCTGGAGCGTCCTCTAGTGGTGCAATGTGAGGCCCACTGTTGCAAAAACGCAATATCGTTTTTTTTTTTCCAATTATTATCCTTTATATATATATATATATATATATATATATATATATAGGATATTTATGTGTTTGGAAATACCAGAAACTGCACAGTTTTTTGCACATTTCACATCCCTATTAGCGAGTCTTCAATGTGCATTTCCTCTAATAAATCCCTGTAAAACCCAAACACAGAAAAAAGCAAAAATAATATATAAATAATAAATTATATATATGTAAAATACATATATTATATATGTATATAAAATCTGTAAAGTTACTGTTATCTATCTATCTATCTATCTATCTATCTATCTATCTATCTATCTATCTATCTATCTATCTATCTATCTATCTATCTATCTATCTATCTATCTATCTATCTATCTATCTATCTATCTATCTATCTATCACAGATAAAATTCTGTCTAGCAAATCAAATGATCAAATAGCTGCACAAGAAGTTGATATCTTTCATTATTTGCCCTGAAAATGGAAAAAAGGTACAATATTTTCACACAAGGCTGGTATTGATGCACCAGCAAGTCCATATACATATATAAATGGATGGATCCATATTTCCTACTAAAAAATACAATCTTTCATCATCGGTTCACCAACTTTTGCAACCTCTAACATCATGATGATATGTGTCGTGGCTCCAGTTTCCTCTGAGTGTTACGTTTGTGTTGCACCCTAACCCCTGTTCCTAATAGCTAGAGCTGGGATGGTGATGGAACGTGTACAGCTGGCACCCAGCAGACATCATCAGATGGAGACCACTTGAAAACGAAGCAGCCAGTCTGAATGACAGTAAGTGGAGGTTGAGTCACCACTGACAAGGATGAGAGGAGCTGGATATAAGTGGAAAGTTTATGCACTTAAGTGGGCCAGCTGCAGATTCATTTTCTGTTTCCATGTTACTTAAATGCGGCACGTATGGCAATAAGCATCATTGAATAGAAATAGAATTCCTTGATTCTGCACAGTGTAAAACAACACTGAGCAGCGTTATTTAAAAGAATTGTTCAAATACACAATATAGTACAGAATAACATGTCGAAGTGTAACCTATGAGAGCACTGATACAGCTTATTGTTGTGGTAATAGCTTATTTGGGGGTATGTAGATCACTATTAACCCTCGTTTCGTCCTTTTTGAAGTTTGAAAATGTGTCGGGGGGGAAATTATTTTCACAGTGAAACTTCTGATGTCCACATTTTCAACATTTTTGGGAAAACTTTGAACATTTTTTGGTGGAAAAAAAAGAAATGTTAAAAACGTTTCTTAAGAACATTGACAAAAAATCAACCAAAATCCAGCAAAATTCGCTGGATTTTGGTTGATTTTTTTTTGTGAATGTTCTTAAAGAAAATATTAGAAGTTTTACTGATATATATGTAATCATTTCAGATAGTTTTAGGACATTTTTGGAAGATTTTTAACCATTTTTTGAAAAATATTTACAAGAATTTTCTTGCCAAATTTGGGGCATTTTTTTCAATAAAACTTTTAAGTGGAACTTTGAAGGAATTATTGGAATTTTCTTCCTGAAGATTTTGCAAATTTTCAGAAATTTGGGGAATTCTTTTCTGAATATTTGGATTTTTTTCAGACAAGGAAACAATATTTTTTGGTGCCCATAACTGAAGACAACAGGAGGGTTAAAACAGCAGTGTAATTGATGTTGCACATTGCTGAACATTTACAAACATGTAAAGACTTACAGTAGAGTAAAATGTACATATAGTTGTATGTTAACATGTGTTTCGATACATTACAGGAGGGTTTGATGAAGAGAAAGTTCACTACTCAAATAATGAGCCTTTAGATCAGCAAGAATTCAGTTTATCTGCATTGCAGCTACAAATGTAGTGGCCTAAATAAATATTAGGTGTGTATTCATAGAAGACAAACACCCACAAATGTGTATTTGTACCTACTTGAGTTAATGATAAACTTTCTTATCTAATATCTGGAAAAATATTGCTAAACATATTTACATAACCTGAGAAATGCAGCACCTTTAAAGTAGAAAAGCAATACGATATATGGATAATAGATTACGGAAAATAGCTCTAGATAAGACCACAGTAGAAAAAAGTAGAAAAAGTAAGAAGTAATACTGACCATGATTCTAAGGTAGTAAAATAGTATCACACAAAATAATGAAATACTGCATTTAAAATGGAAATTTTGCACTTAAAAACTGAATTTTTTCATATTATGTTAATGAAATGTTGGACATGATATTGAAGCCAATATTACACAAACTACTGGAAAAAGTAATATTTCAAACGATATTTGTAATTTTTGTGTGTGATTGCTTTAAGTGATGGATTTTACAGTTTATTATCTTTTTATGGCAAAAGAATACACAGAAATACGTTCTTACCATGTATTATATCTTTCAGTGTTACTTATTTGTCACACTACAATCTCTGACTGCAGTTCAGTGTTTTTTGTTGTTTAACCCTCATGTCGTCCTGTGGGTCAAAATTGAAGTTTTAAAGTTTGAAAATGTGGGAAAAAAAATATATTTTCACAGTGAAACTTCTGATGTCCACATTTTCAACATTTTTGGGAAATCTTTGAACATTTTTTGGTGGAAAAAAAGAAATGTTAAAATCGTTTCTTAAGAACATTTACAAAAAAATCAACCAAAATCCAGCGAAATTCACTGGATTTTGGTAGATTTTTTTTGTGAATGTTCTTAAGAAAATATTAGAAGTTTTACTGATATATATGTAATCACTAGATATTTTTAGGATTTTTTGGAAGATTTGTATTCATTTTTTGAAAATGTTTACAAGAATTTTCTTGCCAAATTTGGAGGATTTTTAAAAAAAAATAAAGCTTTTGAGGGAAACTTTTAAGGAATTATTGGAATTTTTTTCCTAAAGGTTTTGCAAATTTTCAGATATTTGGGGAATTTTTTTGCTGATTTTTTGGATTTTTTTTCAGTCAAGGAAGCAATATTTTTTGGTGCCCATAAATGAAGACAACAGGAGGGTTAACTCCATCTCCCACAATCCTCGGCGGATGTGACGTATTCCTGCTACGTGTCCAGAAGTTGTGTTGTCAACATGGCGGCTCAGCAGGGAGATGTTGATGAACTGTTCGACGTTAAAAATGCTTATTACATCGGCAGTTACCAGCAGTGTATTAACGAGGCTCAGAAAGTGAAGGTAGGAAACAGACTTCTTAACACCCGAATGTGATTAAATGATGTTTTTCTCGCTAACGGCGGGAAACACGGCGTCTGACAGCAGCGATGCTAAATGTTTGAGCTAACTTTTCTCCTACTGATCTGATTCGGGTTTTCACTGTAACGTTTTGTGTTTGAAGCCGTCATCGCCAGAGAAGGAGACAGAGAGGGACATGTTTCTGTACAGAGCATACATCGCACAGGTAAGTCAAAGAACCATTTTGAAAAAATGTCTTGTCTTTAAGCTAAGCTGACTGCTAGCTAGCTGTAGCAGTGCTTTCATAAGTATCACAGTTAAACCTCTTTCAGACGTAAGACTCGTAAGATTGCTGCTTTATCAGTCTGTTAAAGTGACAGCATTCTGTCATTCAAACGTAGTTCGTAAATGTTCCTTCATTCAGACAAACCTACCACAGTAACGGATGGAGTGTCGGTACTCACGTGATATTTGTCATTCACGCGAGATTGGATAAAACATCCACTGATGGGTTTCTGCAGGACATTAAAAAGCATTAATAGTCATTAGATTGATTTTGTGAACAGTAAGGCCTTAAATGGCATTAAAAATCGTTAAATTTGATTCTCAGTGGCATTAAAAAATCTTTCAGCAGTTTTCAAGAAAACTATTTGACTATAATAATATGTAATTATAGACTGCGATTCGTCAGATTTGTGCATCTGCGTAAACATGCCGAAGCATTGCGATAACTGTTCCAGTCAGTTGGGTACAATTGCCAAAAACGGCATGCTTTTAAAGTGGCCGGCAGGCTGGACCAGGGAAATGGGCAAACGCAAATTCCAGCAAAAATGGCTAGAAAATGTGGATTTCAGAGAATGACTACAGCCTGTGGGTGGTCAGGGGTGGTTTCCAGATTCAGAAATAGTGAAATGTACGGACAGTTTTCATAGAAAAATCATCTTTTACAAAAAACAAACCTGTGTAATTTGTTGAGTTCACGGTCATGGCATTAAAATTTTAACAGTGTAGCATTAAAATGGCATTAAAAAGAATTAAATATGGCTGGCTGATTTCTGCAGAAACCCTGATTAGAATTAGAATGGCTTTATTGTCATCATACATGGCATGACGAAAATATAAATACTTCCGCTGGACGGTGCACAACAACAAGCAATAAGAGAGAAAATATCAACATTAAATAATATCAAATGTACATATATAACAAAACAATATTAAAAATGACAACATCTGCAGAGGAGGCCAGATATATACAATATGGGAGGTAAATGAAATGGAATAAAAACCAGTAAAATAGAATAAATATGTTAGGAAATTGCACGAAAGCACCAAAAAGTGACATTGTGAATTCAGGTAGACAGGTGTTTGGAGTTCAGGAGTCTGATGGACCATGGGTAGAAACTGTTCCTGAGCCTGTTTGTCCTGCATTTTGAGGATCTCAGTCTCTTCCCTGAAGGCAGCAGGCTGAACAGCTGCTGGCCAGGGTATGTGCTGTCTGCTCAGATCTTTTTCCTTCTACTGATGCAGTGGGAGGTCGCGATGTTCTCCAGAGGGGGCAGAGGGCAACCGATGATTTTCTCTGCTGTCTTGATAACCCTCTGCATAAAACATAACCAAGCACTAATAAACAAAAGACTGTATCTGGACTAATAGAAGCTTATCAAACTGGCAAAATAGCTATTGCAAAGTTTATTTATGATTTTTTAAAGATGAAAACTTCTATCCATGTGTGATAATAATCAAACTACTGCTTTACCAACAATAAAATAAAAATATCTCAACAGCTGTGATGCAGCTCAAAGCTGAAGATGACGGCTAAGGAGCTCTTGATTTACCTACAGCAGATTAACTGTCACAGCTCACCTGTCTGAGGTGCAGAAAAGTTGATAGTGTGAACTGCTGTTAGATCTTGAGTCGCCCAGTCTTCATGTCGGCAACAGTTTATAATTATAATTACTGTGCTGCTGTTTTATTGTTCAACATACACAAATGGATCTTGCTGCTCTCTGGTGCTGCAGGTATTTAATAAGCTCAGAGGAAAAACTCTAAAGCAACAAACTAAACTTCAGCTCTTGTTAAGCTCCTGTGTATTAAAAAAAAAGATTGCGTTCATTATTAGTGAATATCATTACTCTAAGTGATTTCTAGCTCTCTTTATTGCAGTAAAGTCCCATTATTTTGCACCATTCTTGTAACCTAATAATTCAAAATTGTTCATCAAAGTAAATGAGAAAGATTTTATGTGATTTTGGCAGAGGAACAGCTTCTTCTGCACTCTGGGATGTTTTTGAAGCAATATTGGTGCTCGGACATGGAAAAAGTCTTGCCTAAATCGCTTCAGCTTAAATTACCAATCTGTTAATGTGACTGGATGCAGTTCAGACTTGTAAAGTAGATTCCTGTCACAGCTTTACAGAAAAGTGAGCAGGGAACTCATTCAGACTTAAAGACGACACGTTCACTTGCTGTCAGATTACTGGAAAGCAGTGTAGGTCTGAGTGGGGCTTTACTTAGCACGTTCTGTTCCTGTTGTTGCAGAGGAAGTACGCTGTTGTCCTGGATGACATCAAGGCCAACTCTTCACCTGAGCTCCAGGCTGTAAGGATGTTTGCAGAGTATCTGTCCAACGACATAAAAAGGTAGGACCTTCCGCTTTTCATTTAGTATGGAGGGTACTTTCTGTCACTGTGCCCCATAAACAAGAGCTCAATACATTAATTCACATTTTTAGCATAATATTCTTTCTATTAGCCTCAATAGTAGATTAAGCACAAAGTATTACATGCAGTGACAAATGTGTGGCCCAAGATGCCATCTGTCTGAATATTTATTCACATTTTAACCCTCGTGTTGTCCTGTGGGTCAAAATTGAAGTTTTATAAAGTTTTAAAGTTTGAAAATGTGGAAAATATATATATATTTTCACAGTGAAACTTCTGATGTCCACATTTTCAACATTTTTGGGAAATCTTTGAACATTTTTGTTGGGAAAAAAGAAATGTTAAAAATGTTTCTTAAGAACATTCACAAAAAAAATCAACCAAAATCCAGTGAAATTTGCTTATTTTTGAAAATATTTACAAGATTTTTATTAAAAATAAATTTTTTAAGAGAAACTTTTAAAGAATTATTGGAATTTTCTTCCTGAAGGTTTTGCAAATTTTCAGAAACTTGGGGAATTTTTTTGCTGAATTTTTGGATTTTTTTCAGAAAAGGAAACAATATTTTTTGGTGCCCGTAAATGAAGACAACAGGAGGGTTAATGCAGCATTTTTGGCTGAACAGAGTCTTGGATAATTACATTGAGCTTGAGGTTCTCAATAGTCCACCAGAATCTAAATATCAACCCTGTTCTGATGAACTGATGTCCACACTAGTTTTCTATTTCCGTTTTTTGTTGTTTTTATACATGCAGCACAACTTGACAGATTAATACAGCTTATTGTCTAAGTAAGACTTCAAATTGTCTTGCAAAAGGAGACTAATTATTTCCCTGTTTAATGCAAAACTTGTAATTTGTGTTCATTTAAAAATATTTTACTGCTTTGCTAACTTTGGTGTCTGCCTTCCTCAGCTTGCAAAAGTGGTTCCTTTGTCTTTTAGCATCAGACTGGCACCACAGATGTTATTCATTATGCCTTTTGTGTATTTATGTGCATATATATGTGTGTGTGTGTGTGTGTGTGTGTGTGTGTGTGTGTGTGTGTGTGTGTGTGTGTGTGTGTGTGTGTGTGTGTGTGTGTGTGTGTGTGTGTGTGTGTGTGTGTGTGTGTGTGTGTATATATATACATACATATATACACATTTTCATATATTCATATTTCTTGTGGGTTTTATTCTTTATTCTTATTGTTTCGGTTTGGAACAGGTGCACAATGCATTTCACTGCACATTATACTATGTATAATTGTATTTGTGATAAATAAAGGTCTTGAATCTTGAACCTTTTCCTTCAGGGACACTATTGTTGCTGATTTGGACAAGAAGATGGCGAAGAGCGTCGATGCTGCCAACACCACCTTCCTGCTGATGGCCGCCTCCATCTACTACCGTGAGATGAACACTGATGCTGCTCTCAGGACTCTCCATCAAGGAGAAAGCCTGGAGTGGTAAGAAGGCATCAAAATACCAGTTTATAATTTATTTGTCAACTGTACAGAGGGAAATAATCACCACAAAAATGAAGCTGCTCCTGCTCAGTTCATGTTTGCATGATTACTGCGAGAGAGGAATGGATTTTTATTAAGAGAATATTGATTTTCACAAATAAACACAATTAGCTGATGAGGCTAATATGTGCCTGTGTGGACGAGATAAAGAGATTAGCTGCATTTGCGTACACAAATCATTAATGCTCTGTTTTGTTGGTGGTTTTGGTAAATTGAACAGAAACATTCATTTAAAATAAATCAACACCACAAAGTAAAGGGTTGTTTAGAGACTGTGGACTCCACAGCGTTGAGTACTTTAGTTTTATTTGTGAATTGAGGTGTTTTGTGGTACACGTGCTCCTCATCACTGTCTGATTGATGAGAGCTCAGCGTGAAACTGACCCCCGTCATTTGTTTATTCATCAGCATGGCCATGAGCATTCAGGTGCTTCTAAGTCTGGATCGTGTCGACCTGGCAAGGTATGGAGTTATTAAATGTCCTCATGCAAAAAACATAATGTACATGATTTGCATTCAGTTGGTATGTTAGCTTTTGTTGTTTCAAGACTCACGGAAACATCTATGTGCATTAATCATAAACTCCCCAAGCCTACTCTAACTATGGCTAATTTTGAACCTGTGTAGTATAAATTTTCGAAAGTTTGCACAGACAAAAACACACACTTTTTAAACTAATGCTTCTTTTTAACTCATTATATTTTTTCTGTGCATATGTTTTACCTTTTCATATATTTTTTTTCTAACTAATTTCAATCTATAACTCTTAGTTAGATCATTATTTAGACTAGTAGCATTGGTGTTCTGTGTGTCAAATGCTGCTTTTACGCTTAATTTCGTTTGTAAGGATCAGTAAAGTATATATTCTATTCATTCATTCTGTTTATAACGATGGCATTTTTTTTTCTTCGACAGGAAAGAGCTGAAGAAGATGCAGGAGCAGGATGAGGATGCCACTCTCACCCAGCTAGCCACAGCCTGGGTTAACATCGCAGTGGTGAGGAGAAAATCATTCATTTCTTGTTTGGAGTTTAATTATTTATTTGGTAAGTTCTGCAAAATATTAATGCCAAAATTTTAGAGTTTCATTTGTTTTTAAAACCTGTAAGTTACTGGTTTTTCACCCTTAAAAGCAGCCTTACCTGGAATTTTAAAGGTTAAATATCTCCAGAAGTGTAACTCCAGCAGCTGTGAAATGTGGCGAGGACACAGACATTAGCATATATATGTGGATGTATCCATATTTCCCTCTAAACATACAGTCTTTGTTTGACATTTCACCAGCGTTTGAGGCCTCTAACATCCATACAGTTTGATTTGTTTTCAAGTATGGCAAGCCCGTGTTCCAGTTTGTTGCTTTTAATTTACAAAAATGGTGCCGTGGACTCATTTGTACACTTCCAGAAACTTTCTGTACAACCCTTGTTTACACTCTTTCCTTTTTAAAGGGTCAGTAATTAGAAATTTGGCCCTATGCTGGAGGCATTCACCAATTCAGATCTGTTTGAAACAAATATTTCTGTGCTCTCACCAAATTTCTTGGCTGTAGCAGCTTCATTTCTGGAAATAATGAACCCTAATTATGGCCTTTTTTTATTACAAAAGGAAAATTTACCAGGTATGGAAACATAATATTCTCAAAATTCAACCAAACTGTTTTGTAGAACTTAGCTTTTTTTTTGCTAGAATTCAACAGACTTGTGGAAATTGATAGAATAGAATAGAATGGAATAAAATAGGTTACTGTTAATAATTATTGATTTCTTTAATAATTAGTTTTCTTTATTTATACGTATTATTAGTCAAGTCTTTTGTTTCTGTTGTGTTTTGCTATTTTTTTTTCTTTTGTATAAATTTAAACTGACATATTGGTGTATATTTATTCTAAATCATGTACACTGTTATTATTGTTATTATTATTGTCATTATTATTGTTTATAAATGTTAGTATTTTGAAGAAGCAGAATGAATAGATTTGCAAGAAGGGGTGGGATCAGATAAGCTTCGACTTCTTCCCGCTCCTTTTTGAGCAACTTATTCATTGTCTTTTGTTTTCTTTTTATGTTGAAATGTTCAAAGTTAACTTACAAAAACAAAAAAACAAACAAAAGAATAGAATAGAATGTATTATCTTTACTAGTCCCACAAGGGGAAATTTGCAAGTATACACGCTATATGTACAATATAAATAAGAACAACAGAAGAACACAAATTTCCGAATATTTACATGCATGAATTTTTCATGACTGTTGGTTAACTGTCATTATGAGAGTGTGTGTGGTCTGTTGGGAGCAGTGATCAATGGTGCAGCAGCGTATTTCCTGAATTCTGCCTGAAATGACACAGATTGACCGTTTTTCTAACATCACCAGAATATTGTATGTAGTCAGTTGAGGAATAAATGCTCAATCATGGGAACTTCGCCGACCCTTGGTGCATCTGTGTGCACACTAAGTACAATAAATCCCTCTTAATCACGTTGTAAACATTCAGGTTGGGTTTAATTAGTAGTATGTACAACAGCAAATCTTACCGTAATATAAATCTAAATTAACCGAAGCGTGACAGGCGGCAGATGGACTGTGTTCCATTTAGGTTGCTCATATTGCTGCAAGCTGGGTTTATTTGTGTGACACATCTCATACACAAAAGTCTAACAATCTCTACATATAGTTCATGGACCCGGACCCGAAATCTCCAGTATCGGTACCACTCAAGGTGACCAGTTGTTTTTGGTATTTTTAACTTGCTGTATGTCTGTAGTTTGCATTTTGATATGACAGCTGCTGCAGACTCTTAATAAATGTTACCACTGGTTTAATGGACACAATGAGAGAGTCTGAACTAAAAGTTCTAACAACACGACAGGATGGAATTTGACAGGATTTTTCCTCATTACGAAAAAATAAGAAACGCCACATGCTACACATCATCATCTGTGTTAATAACTTTACAGCACAGAACAATACTATAACAAACCTGAGACTGAGAAAGATTTCGTTGCTATGGCAACAAGATTGTCTCTGACAAAAACAAAACGACAAAAACAAGACAAAATAACAAAGCAAGAAACAAAATGACAATAAGACATAAAATGACAAAAACAAGACACAAAGCAACAAAAACAAGACACAAAACGACTGAAACAAGACACAAAATGACACAAGTGAGACACAAAATGACAAAAACAAGACATAAAATGACAAAAACGAGACACAAAATGACAGAAACGAGACACAAAACAACAAAAGCAAGACACAAAATGACAAAAACGAGACACAAAACAACAAAAACGAGACACAAAACAACAAAATAACAAAGCAAGAAACTAAATGACAAAAGCGAGACACAAAATGACAAAAGGAAGACACAAAATGACAAAAGCAAGACACAAAATGACAAAAACAAGACACAAAACGACTGAAGCAAGACACAAAATGACACAAGTGAGACGCAAAATGACAAAAACAAGACACACGGTGACAAAGCAAGACATAAAATGACAAAAACGAGACACAAAACGACAAAAGCAAGACACAAGACAACAAAAACAAGACATAAAATGACAAAAACAAATAAGCATGAAAAGAAAGTACAAACAAGAAATGCATTCATTTGGGTTTGATGTTTAATTTTTTTTTTAATATATATATATATACACACACACACACACACACACACACACACACACACACACACACACACACACACACACACACACACACACACACACACATATATGTTACCCGTTCTCAAACAGTTTTATTGGATTATTGACTTATATTAGATGTGATCTCTGCATACAGTGAGATAAATGAATTGTGCCATACAGTGGTTATGGTGAATGTTTCACTAATAAGTGATAAAGCTGCCAGTGTGTAAAGACTCTCACATCTTAATGTACTTACATTAACCCAGTGTACATTTTAGCACCACTTAGGTTTGGTCACCTGAGGTGGTTCCAGTATCTGGTCTGGTCCATGGACTAGTCATAAGGAGCAGTGTCATTCCAACACAATTACAAGTCACAGCCGGCTTTTGCCCTTATTATTGGCTCTTCAGAGTAATCGCTGACTCCGCTTGCTGTTTCAGGGTGGAGAGAAGCTGCAGGATGCCTACTACATTTTCCAGGAGATGTCTGACAAATACTCGTCCACGCTGCTGCTGCTGAACGGACAGGCGGCCTGTTACATGGCTCAGAACAAGTGGGAGGAGGCTGAAGGAGTGTTGCAGGAGGCGCTCGATAAGGTAGGAGGACGGTAGTCTGTTCTTTGTCTGTCCTGTTTTTGTCTCTTCACATCGACTGAACACGCTGTGATGCACAAAGATGCTCTGTTTGTTCACCTAAAGTCTTTAATGACTTGTTCCTTAAGCTGCTTTTAGATCCACATCCTTCATTGCGACATTTTTAATGAATACCTGCTGAAGACAGGAGTTGTAACAATAATACAGGGTTAAACCTCATCACTCTTTAAGATGTATTCAGAATGATTGAGTACATAACAATTAAACAGGGTTTTTAACTATAAATATTTATAAAATTGTGTAGTCTTGCCGTTACAGATGTTATACACACGTCAACAAAATTATTGGTACCCCTCGGTTAATGAAAGAAAAACCCACAATGGTCACAGAAATAATTTTAATCTGACAAAAGTAATCATAAATAAAAATTCTATGAAAAGTAACCAATGAAAATCAGACATTGCTTGTGAATCGTGGTTCAACAGAATTATTTTAAAAAATAAACTCATGAAACAGGCCTGGACAAAAATGATGGTTCCCTTAACTTAATATTTTGTTTCACAACCTTTTGAGGCAATCACTGCAATCAAACCATTTCTGTAAAATGTCACTAATTTAGTAAAGAAAAATAAGAAATGATTGAATAAGACATAAGCATTGTAAAAAATGAAAAAATCTTCTGCCTTCATGTTAGCAGCAGATGGCAGCATTTACTTCATAGCACTGGAAGTTTCTTGTACTTCATCTACAGCAGGTTTAAGTTTAACCAGCATGCACTATTAAAACACACTATCCAGCTAATTATTTAATTAATTGTGTTATTTTTTTCATTGTGTTAGGCATTTTCATTCTTCACACTGTTGATAAATATCACAGCTCTCTTTCTGAATCATCATATTTATCATTTTAACCCTCGTGTCGTCCTGCGGGCCAAATTAACCCGTTTAAAGTTTGAAAATGAGGAGAAAAAAACACATTTTCACAGTGAAAATTTCCACATTTTCAACTTTTTTGGGAAATTTGTGAAGTTTTTTTGGTGGAAAAAAAAAGTAAACAATAATATTTCTTTAACAACATTCAGAAAGAAATCAACCAAAATCCAGCGAATTCAGCGAAGTTTTACTGATATATGTGTAATCACTTTACATATTTCTAGGATTTTAAGATTTTTACTCATTTTCTGAAAATATTTACAAGAATTCTCTTTGCAAATTTGGGGGATTTTTTTAAAAAAATAAAACTTTTAAAGGAAACTTTTAAGGAATTATTGGAATTTTCTTCCTGAAGGTTTTGCAAATTTTTTAGAAATTTGGGGAATTTTTTTTCAGAATTTTTGGATTTTTGTCAGACAAGGAAACAATATTTTTTGGTGCCCATAAATGAAGACAACAGGAGGGTTAATTGTGTTATTTTTTTCTTTGTGTTGTGCATTTTCATTCTTCACACTGTTGATAAATATCACAGCTCTGTCTGAATCATCATATTTATCATTTTAAATTAATTTACACTGTGTTTGACACCTCCTGTCTATTATCCAGATAACTTTGATAACTCAGAAATCCTGTTTTAAAAGGTAGACCTTGGACTCTATGGCAGCTTGTGTGAGTCTCATCCTATGTAGCTCGGCGGTTAAACGTTTACAGAGCTGTGGCTACCCATTGCTCTCACTAAACAGACAGAACTTAACAGGAATGCGACGAGACTTTCACATGTTCTGTGCAGCTAAACCAGGCGAATTGTTTTATTTTTATTGTTATTAATGGCCTCAACAGACAGAAGCAATAAACTGGATCCCTGAAGCTTCCTGCAACACATAATTGTTTTCTGTACTTATGAAAAAGAAGAAATGGTGGTCGTTTAATTTAGTATTTGCTGTCGGGAAGACACGTGAATCACACTAAACACAAGAACAGAATAAAATAGAATCACTTTATCATTTTCAAGTTTTAGTAGAGGAATAAATGTCCATCTATGGAAACAGTGGAAATAGCTCATTCTTTTAAAGATAACTTATTTGGTGTAAAAAGGCCTGTAAAACTGATGTTACACCTCTGGATATAACTCATACACTACTGCAGTTATGTTAGCACATAAAGGAAAGTGGGAGTTTTCATGGAAAACGTGAAATTGTCTGGGTGACCCCAAACATCTGAACAGTAGTGTAGGTTAACATTAACTAATTTATGAGCAACTTTAACAAATATAGAGCAACTTAAGCATATATAGAGCAACTTTAACTCCTATAGAGCCACTTTAACTCATTTTTGAGCAACTTTAAGCAATATGGAGCAACTTCAACTAATATAGAGTAACTTTAACAAATATTGAGCAACTTTAGCTAATATAGAGCAACTTTAATTAATATAGAGCAACTTTAACTAATATGGAGCAACTTTAAAGAATATAGAGCAACTTTAACTAATATGGAGCAACTTTAAAGAATTTAGAGTAACTTTAACAAATTTAGAGCAACTTTAACTAACGTAGAGCAACCTTAACTAATATAGACCAACTTTAATTCATGTATACTACCGTTCAAAAGTTAGAGGCCTGTTTAAAAAGCTGCATTTAACCCTTTTTTGGGGCTTTTTAGCCACAGTAGCAGAGATTTGAGAGTTCTTTCACTAAAATCAGCTGCCAGATGTAGCTGGAAGTTAAAGTTGATCGTAGTTATTGGACTGTTGATGAGTTTGTTGAAGATTTTGTGGATTAATTAGTGGCAGTCAATTTACCTCCATGCTGCATTTTTTTCTATGTTTCCATAGAAACAAAGGTACAAAAAATTGACTGCATCATCCAAAGAAAATACATTTACATTTTCATGGAAAACATGAAATTTTCTGGGTGACCCCAAACTTTTGAACGGTAGCGTAGATGATAAAATATGGCTTAAAGTAGTGCAGATTAAACACAAGTTGGTGTCTTTCACCGTCTAGTTTCTACTTTTGAGACTCTGCCACTCACTCTGTATCTTTGTGTCATCTTATCAGGACAGCAGCCACCCTGAGACGCTGATCAACCTCATCGTGCTGACCCAGCACCTGGGCAAAGCTCCCGAGGTGAGACTTTGGACCGACAGCCGTTAATGACAGCACCGTTGTTGTAACAGCTTCAGTTTAGCTCCTTCCTACAGACAAACTAGTCAAGGAGGACTCCAAGCAGCTTCTATTCAGCAACGCTTTCTGCTTGGAAATCTGCAATTTTAGGTTTGTTTTTTGTTTAAATCAGGAAAATGAACTCCAGCATCTTCTATCGCAGATCTACTGGTTTAGTGATGTGAGTGCGAGTTACACAACCTGAATCTCAGAGTTCATGAGATAAAGACTCAATTATCTCCGGTGCATTCGATGGACTTGATAGCGGTGCGCTAGAATGCTGACCACTCAATCGGAGTCGTCATTAACAAGGTCCCGCCTGTGATAACCGCTGATTAGCTCGTCACACTCAAGGTTAACAGGAATGGTGTGGATGTTTCTTTGAAAACTGGCTGAAAATCAGGAATGTCACCGTGACTTAAAGAGCACATTTAAAACAGCAGTGCATTCCAGGAGAGAAATAAGATTATGAACTGACCAAAAACAAGTGTAAAGATTGAGGTTAAAACCCCACATTGTTATTGATGATGTGAATTTCCCTTAGAAATGTAAATGTTAAGGATTAAAACCATTCAAAAGTTATATAAAATAGAGCTTTACTTGACTAAAATGAACATTACGACTTAGACCTGACAGTGTTTTTAGTTATGGAAATTACCCTATCTTCTTTAAAAGTTAAAGCTAAAGCACTACAGTATTTATTATGGAGATGACCTGATTAATTTAAATATTCAGACAGATATATCACAGTATTACTAATTATGGAGATTAACCTGACTAATCTAAATATTAGGACTAAGACACTACAGTATTAGTATTTATGGAGATTAATCTGACAAACTTAAATATAAAGGCTATAACACTGCAGTATTAATGATTATAGGGATCAACCATGCTAATTTAAATATTCTGCCTAAGACACTAGCATAGTATCAATTATGGAGATTATCCTTACTAATTTAAATATTAAGGCTAAGGCACTATACTATTATAAATTATAGAGATTAACCTGATGAATTTAGATGTTAAGGCTAAGACACTACCTTATTAATTATGGAAAATAACATGACAATAATTAATATTAAGGCTGAGACACCTCTTAATAATAACTATGGAGATTAGCCTAACTAATTAAAATATTTAGGCTATGACACTACTGTATGATCAACTATGAAGGTTACACTAACTAATTTAAATATCAAGGCTAAGACTCTACCATATTAATTATGGAGATTACCCTTGCTAATATAATTGTTAAGGCTAAGATCCTACAGTATATGTGGAGATTAACCTAACTGTAATTAACATTAAGGCTAAGACACCCTCTAATAATAACTGTGGAGATTAGCCTAACTAATTGAAATATTCAGGCTATGACGCTACTGTATTCTCAATTATGAAAACTACGTTAACTAATTTAAATAGTAAGGTTAAGATGGTACAGTATTGGTATGTATGGAGATTAACCCTACTAAGTTAAATATTAAGGCTAAGACCCTACAGTATTTGTGGTGATTAACCTGACTACGATTAACATTAAGGCTAAAACAACCCCTAATATTAACTATGGAGATTAACCTAACTAATTGAAATATTAAGGCTAAGATTGTACAGTATTAGTATGTATGGAGATTAACCTGAATAATATTAATATTAAGGCTAAGACCCTACAGTATTAATAACTGTGGAGATTAACCTGAGTATAATTAACATTAAGACTAAGACACCCCCTAATAATAACTGTGGAGATTAGCCTAATTGAAGGCTAAGACCCTACATTGTTAGTATTTAAGGAGCCTAACCTGACAAATTTAGATGATAAGGCTAAGACCCTAACATATTAATTATTAACTTAACCCTAGTAATTTACATATTAAGGCTATGACCCTTCAGTTTTAATAATTGTGGACTTTAAGCTGACCATAATTGACATTAAGGCTAAGACACCACTCTAATATTAATTATAGAGATTAAGCTAACTCATTTAAATATTCAGGCTAGGACCCTACAGTATTAATAATTAAGGAGATTGTGCTAACTAGTTAAAATATTAAGGCTAGGACACTACAGTATTATTAATTATTAGATTAACCTGATGAATTGAGGTCTAAAGTTGTGACCCTAAAAAATACTCATGAATATCCAACAAATCTAAGGATTCTCTGCATTCTCTATGAGCAAGCTTTCTTTTTCTGTGTATTATTTTGTGGGAAAAGAGATAAACCATTGAAAAGACCTCTATTTATACCATTTGTTTGTCTAAATTAAGCCGAGCAAAGTTCAAGTCAGTGCGATCCTGACAGTGACATAAGTTGTAGATGGAATTTGTTTTGGATCCCCTTTTGTGCTCATTATTACCCAAACCTGGTATTAAAATTTCACCAGAAGGAAGCAATTTGAGCGCTTCAAAAAACTGTTTTGAGTAACGTTATTCAAAGCATTCCTGGAAGTTATGCAACCTGTAGCTGTAGTAGTAGAAGTCTTCTGTCTCTAACATTAAACAACCATGACAAATTTAGCAACAACAGAAGTATTAGAAGAAATGCGTTGTGTAATATTAGTGAGAATTTGACAAAAGACAGTTTAGTTGTGGTTTGGTCATACTTCATTGGCAGTGGATGTCAACATATGCAAACAATCTCACAACTGTTGTCAGGTTTTGAGTTAAATGTGGCTAAATTCTGATTATTGCGCAGTTTTGTCCTTTTCTAACTTAGCTAAACATGCTTTAAGCTGCTCAGAACACAGATAACACTAGAGCTGAAATCTCACGTGATTGTTTAATCAGAATACTGTGTTCAGGCCCTGGAAAACATGTTTGTTTTTATTTGTTGACAAACCTTAATAACCTTTACTCGGAAAGCCTGTTTTTCAGCTCTTTCAGAAGGTTTTTTTTGGCCCGTTTACTGTCAGTTTTTTAAAACTTTTGCGTCATCTGTTTGTCCTCAGGTAACCAACCGGTATCTGTCCCAGCTGAAAGATGCACACCGAGCTCACCCCTTCCTCAAGGACTATTTAGCAAAGGTAACCCTCCTTCCACTCACAGCTGCTGACCATCCTTCTTAACTTCACTCTGTTATAGTTTAATCACCTGGCCCGGGTGTTATGGTGGTTTGGCAGCAGGTGTCCTTGGAACGAACCCGATGAGAGCATTAAACTCTGAATCTTTAGCCTTTGTCACACTCTGTGGTGTAATTACACAACAGTGCAGATGTACATAAACACTAAAACTGGGTTACACGCTGACCAAACAAAGCATGCGATGCACAGCTGTTTCCACGGTCAGATTTTTTTGTTTTCTTTAACCGCTTCTTCTGCTCTTTTGTTTCCCTGCAGGAGAACGAGTTCGACAGACTAGCGATGCAGTACGCTCCCAGCGCTACGGCGTGAAACATCTCCTTTTACTGAGTTCGACGCCATGAAAACAACTCGACATCTCTCTTACATACATGTACACTGAACAGAAATGTAAACGCAGCATGTAGTGTTTAATTAAAATCTGTGAATTCTTTTTAACATAGAGGAAAAGGCATTTGTTGTCCCAAAACATGGAGTCTCTACAACAGAAGGAAACAACCAAGCACATTGAAATACAAACCAGATTTCTCACATTTTCCACGCAGATTAAATGACAAACAATGTCCTGCTCATCCTGAAGGACTGGGTGAAGTTGGTGGACTTTTTTGAGCTGTTGTCAGACATCCACAGCATCATGTGGCAGATTTTCTGTCACACCGAGCTGTCCGAATCAAACAAATGCTGGGTTTCTGGTCATTCAGGTGCTTTTTTTGCAGCCCTAACCGTCATTTTTCTCCTGTCATGTGTGGCGTCGCATCATTTGAATAAAGCTGCATTATGAGGTGGCCTTTTTATAGCAGCGTCTGTGAGCTTCTCAGGCTATCTGATCTATGTTTTTTTTTTTTTTAAGCCACCAGTGTGTGGTTTAACTCTGAATTTGTCACCAGTTGAACAGCTTGAAAACTTTCTGTGCACAATTGGCTAAATTTGTACCATTCTCATGCTGCGTTTATATTTCCGTCCACTGTGTGTTTTCATATTTTTACTTGGCCGCTTTATTTAAATCACACGTGAGGTCATAATTTCCCTTGGAGGGTGTCCAATCTTTAGAAATTTATATTTCTCCCACCATATCCACATGTAATGCAAACATTCCTTTGAAATGATAATAAATGTTTAACAGCTGAGTTGTGTTTGCTGTGTGAATCTTTGTTTAAGGTTGGTATACATGCAGGTTTAGGAGAGAATTTTAAAATGAAGCAAAGTCAAATCAAATTAATTTATGTTGCACAGAGTTGAAAAATGTCCTGCACATGTTGTCAGTCATGTAGCAACAAAAATTCTGTGCAAACAACAAGACAGAATAAAACTTGTATTTACCAGGTAGCCAGTGCAGGATGCAGGTATATTATCTTTTTTTTTTTCTTTTTTTTTGTGCCAGTTAAATGTGTTGGAGCAGCAAGACAAACAAGAAACAAATGGAGCAAATCTAAAGAATTTTAAGTAGTACACATATTTGCAGTGTGCAGGAATGTGCACATTTAAATACTATAAGGTGCAAACAGCTTGAAGAGGATAAATAATATTCTTATTTTAAAAATTCTGTGCAAACAATGACAGGATAAGACTTATATAAAAAACTCAATTTATTAAACAAAATGGTACAAAATACTCAAACAAAACATAAATATGATTAATTTCTAAAACTGAAATAAATATTAACCCTTGTGTCGTCCTGTGGGTCAAAATTGTTTTAAAGTTTGAAAATGTGGAAAAAAAATATTTTCACAGTGAAACTTCTGATGTCCACATTTTCAACATTTTTGGGAAATCTTTGAACATTTTTTGATGAAAAAAATGTTTAAAATGTTTTTTAAGAACATTCACAAAAAAATCAACATTTTTAGGATTTTTTTTGGAAGATTTTTACTCATTTTTTGAAAATATTTACAAGAATTGTCTTGCCAAATTTGGGGGATTTAAAAAAAAAAAAACTTAAGGGAAACTTTTAAGGGATTATTGGAGTTTTCTTTCTGAAGGTTTTGCAAATTTTCAGAAGTTTGGGGAATTTTTTTGCTGAAATTTTGGATTCTTTTCAGACAAGGAAACAATATTTTATGGTGCCCGTAAATGGAGACAACAGGAGGGTTAAATTTAAAGAGCAGGATCTTTTCTGTTGTTTGTTTGTTTCTTGACAATGTCATTAGAGGAAGAACATTTCTGTGTTTAACAGGTAGTCAGTCCAGGGATGCAGATAAAGGTTTATTGTTTATTTTTCTTTATTATTATTATTTTTCTTTTCTTTTTTTTGGTGCCAGTTAAAATTTTAAGTAATAAAAAGAAATATTGCAACATCATGCAAATATTTCTTTTTATTACTTAAAATTCTTAAAATTTTACTGGCACCAAAAAAAAAAAAAAAAAAAAAAAATGCAAGAATGTGAAAACTTTAATACTATCAACAACTAAAGATGTGCAGAGGATAAATAATACTCTTATTTTTAAAAAAAAACTGTGCCAATATTGACACGATAAAATGTGTAAAAATCTATTTATTGAACAAAATAAAATGATATAAAATTATCAATAATATTAATTTCTAATATTAAATATAAACCAAAGCCGGAAACCACTGAAAACAGAAACGTCTTGTTTGTTTTTTCTGGAAAATGTAATTAAAGGAAGAACATTTGATTAAAAATGGACAGATGCATTGCTTTATTGATAAATAAAAATAAAAATAAAATGAATTCTGTATTTAACAGGTTGTCGGTGCAGGGATGCAGAGTTTTGGTTCCAATTAAAAGCAGAAAATAATAAAGTACTAAAAATAAATATTTGCATATTATCGTGTGCAGGATTGTGCAAACTCAAATACTACATGGTGTAAACAACTTGAGATATGCAAAGGATAAATATAGATTTTTTAATTCTGTGCAAACATTCAGTGTAACACAGATGTGCAGAGGATAAATAATATTCTTATTGTAAAATTTCTGTGCAAATGGTACAACTTACATAAAATATATTTATTAAACAAAACAGAATGGTATAAAATACTTACATATCATTAGAGGAAGAACATTTCTGTATTTAACAGATAGTCAGGATGCAGGTTCAGGTGTATTATTATTATTTATGTATTTTTTTAATTAATTTATTATTTTTTCGGTGCCAATTAAAAGTGCAGCAGCAAAACACATTAGAAACGAATGAAGCAAAGAATAAAAATAAATATTTGCATAATATTGTGTCCACATTTAAATACCACATGGTGTCAGCAACTTGAGATATACGGAGAATAAATAATATTTAAAAATTCTGTACAAACACTGGCAGGATAAAACATGTAAAAATCTATGTACAATTTAAAATATATATATATATTTCTTTTTAAAAAAATTTATTTTAGTGCCAGATAAAAGTGCAGCAGCAAAACGAATAAGAATCAAAAGGAGCAAAGAATAAAAAAATAAATATTTGCATCATTTTGTGTGCAGGAATGTGCAAACCTTAATACTATAACAACTGGAGATGTGCAGAAGATAAATATATTTTTAAAAATTCTTTGCAAACATGGACAGGATAAAACTTGTAAGATCAATTTACAATTTTTTTGTGATTTTTTTGGTGCCAATTAAAAGTGCAGCAGCAAGATGAATAAGAAGCAAATGGAGCAAAGAATTTTAAGTAATTAAAAGAAATATTTGCATGATGTGTGCGAACTTTAATACCGTACAAAGAAGTTAAGATGTGCAGAGGAGAAATAATACTCTTATTTTAAAAAAACTGTGCAAACAGGACAACACTTAATATATTAAAACAAATATCAACAAGATTTATTTCTAAAATTGAAAGAAATATTAAATATTAAACATATAAAGCAGAATCTCTTCAAAATATAATTAAATAGAAAACATTTAACAGGTAGCCAGGATGGAGGTTCAGGTGTTTATTATTATTATTATTTATTATTTATGTATTTTTTAAATTTAATATAATTTATTTATTTATGTCAGATAAAAGTGCAGATGACAAATAAGAAGCAAAAGGAGCAAAGAATAAAAATAAATATTTACATGATTTTGAGTGCAGGAATGTGCAAACTTTAATGCTGTAAACAACTTAAGATGTGCAGAGAATGAATCACTTTATTTAACCCTTGTGTCGTCCTGCAGGTCAAAATTGATGCGTTTTAAAGTTTGAAAATGAAGAAAGAAATATATTTTCACAGTGAAACTTCTGATGTCCACATTTTCAGCATTTTTGTGGAATGTTTGAACATTTTTTGGTGGAAAAAAAGAAATGTTAAAAATGTTTCTTAAGAACATTCACCAAAAAAATCGCTGGATTTTGGTTGATTTTTATATGAATGTTGTTAAAGAAAATATTAGAAGTTTTACTGATACATCTGTAATCACTTTAATTATTTTTAGGATTTTTTTGGAAGATATTTACCAATTTTTTGAACATATTTATAAGATTTTTCTTCTCAAATTTAGGGGATTTTAAAAAAAAACTTTCAAGAGAAAATTTTAAGGAATTATTGGAATTTTCTTCCTGAAGGTTTTGCAAATTTTCAGAAATTTTGGGAATTTTTTGCGGAATTTTTGGATTTTTTTCAGACAAGGAAACAATGGTGCCTGTAAATGTTTTACAGTGAAACTTCTAATTTCTGCATTTTCAACATTTTGGGGAAATTTTGGTTGATTTTTATGTGAATGTTCTTAAAGAAAATATTAGAAGTTTTACTGATATATATGGAATCACTTTAGATATTTGTTGATTTTTTTGGAAGATTTTTACTCATTTTTAAAAAAATATTTACAAGAATTTTCTTGCCAAATTTGGGTGTTTTTTTTTTTTTTTTTAATAAAACTTTTAAGGAATTCTTGTAATTTTCTTCCTGAAGGTTTTGCAAATTTTCAGAAATTTGGGAATTTTATTGCTGAATGTTTGGATTTTTTTTCAGACAAGGAAACAATATTTTTTGGTGTCTGTAAATGAGGACAACAGGAGGGTTAAAAATCTGTGCATGAATGTGTTTTATTGATGGTGGGGTGTCACTGAGGATCTCCGGCCTCCTTCATGAGACCAGCTGCTGTTATGAGGAAATAAAGATTTTAACGTTTTGTTTTGGGTTGTTTTTTTTTTTTTTGCGCTTTTGTGGGAGGTTTTTTTGCGCCGCCAGTGCGTCTGCGCTGTCTCTTTAAGTCATCCTCGGTAATCCTCCGAGCAGAAGACGGTTCAAACGCCAGATAGCGGTCCTAATTGCGTCACGCCCCCCCGCTTATCCCCCCCCACTTTTCGCATAAACGGAGCGGAGCCGTCGGTCCCGCTTTCACCGCAACAGTTGATCGGAGCGCAGCGTCAGGACGCAGCGTCGGACACGTTGAGCACCGGAGCCGCGGTACCGAGAGGCGGAGGAGAAGCAGCAGCAGACCCCGCAGGATAATATTCCTCCGATTTATCCTCTTTTTGTGTGCTTGTTGCTGTCGCCGGGATAACTCGTGTCGGGAATCCGCCGCTCCTGAGTGGCGGTGCGGCGCGGACACGTTATATAAGGCGAATAACGGGCGGATGAGCCCGTGTGGCGGCGGAGCGGCGCTGATCACCGAGCCGAGCCGAACCCCCAGCTCTTAACTCGTTCATGCGTGTGCGCCCGGTCACGTTACCGACGTCCAGGCTAACCGTGCCGCCGATGCCGTGTGGCTCCGCTTTAGCTTAGGCGGCTAACCGGGACGCGCAGCTGCCGCGGATGAGCGCAGCGGAATGATGAGCAGAAGGAGCCTCCAGCGGCGCTAATGGATCACCGGAACGGCCAGAACCCGCTCAGGATTCGGTTTGTGTGAGCTTCCCAGCCCAGCCTCGGTGTCGGTTCGCCCCCGCCTCCCTGCAGAGCCGCCGGGCCCCATTGATAAAGTGTCCGGGACGCGGAGAATGGGCCCGAGTCTTAATTTGGACAACAAAGAATTAGGCTGCTGAGCTGTTAGATAAGCGCTTTGAGCTAAGAAGCTCCACCGATCACCGTCTGGACCCTGCAGCTCCCCGGACTCCATCTCAGCCGGTTTTTGTCGTGTGTGCGCCGCCGCTATGGGTAGTCCCGCCGGGCCGGTGGACGTGGAGCCCATGCCGGGCTACTTGGAGCTGATCAGCAGAGCCTCCGCCGTCATGCTGGACGCCTGGACGGACTGTGGCGGCTGCGGGCTGGAGCTCTCCAGACGGACTCTCCTGGAGAACGCCAACATTACCTGGACCGAGATCGGCCTGTTCTTCTTTTGCGCCTTTTTGTGGACGCAGATCAGGAAAGGACTGACACAAAGTCTGTTTAAGGTGAGTGAATCCCTCATTAACGCTCTCTGGGTGGGAGCTCCGTGGGTGTGGGAGACCTGACACATGGAGCAGCTTAGTGGGTCCACGGCCAGGTGGAGATGAACCTGAGTCCCAGCTGCTGCTCAGAGCTGCTTCTGCTTCTTCTTATTTGGGTTTAGTGACTCATTCAAGATGGTGGCAGGTTCAAGCAGGGTGAGGAAGAGATCAGAACCCAGTCAGGCCTCCATCAGAGCACATGGAGGAGGAGGAGGAGGAGGAGGAGGAGGAGGATGAAGTCAGTCAGCACATGTGTTGATCCAACAAACAGATTCTAACATTAACAAGGTCTTTACAGAGTTAACATATTTGCAGGTATATTTATAGTAGTAGTTGTAGCTCATAGTTGTCTTTATAATATATATGTGTGTTTGCGTTGGACAGTAAACACCCCTATGTTCCTTATATTAACCATCCATAGTATAATATCACATAATTTAATACAATATATAGTAAATACGTGCACATAATATAAATAAATATAACATTATATACAGTAGACACCCTTATCTGCACCCCATTGTTTTCTATATAATATATAGACAACAATGGCCATGTTGTTGCTATCTAGCTATCTATCTATATAGCAAAAACCACCCTGCTGTTTTTGTATAACTTATTGTAACATAATACTAAGTGTATACATGCATATCATATACATGTATAAAAACAACATGTCATATAGTAGACACCGTATCTGCACCATAATGTGCATATAATATACAGACAATCATGTTTGTCTATATGATGAATATTTAAAAATAAATACATATACGCAAAAAGCAAGCATATATATATATATATATATATATATATATATATATATATATATATATATATACATATATATGCATAAATGTATATAATCTTAACTGTAAAATGAACAGAATATATTGTGCCGAAACAGGCATAGTTGCATCATCGTCATCATCATTATATATTTATAAATGTGTATGTATAAGGATGCAGACTATTTAATATATATAGACAAACAACACATAGACAGCTGTAGAACCCCCATTACTGGACGTATATAAATATTTATGATGGCTATGTGGTGAACTGTGAATGTATATAGCAACTAAACACCTAGAGTTGTTTATTTGTTGCTTTATATTCTGGGTAAATGTTTATTTTACAGTTCAGATTTGCTCTATTATAATCCCGTTAAGTCTCATTAAGACTCTCTTTAGTCAAACTACTGACTCCATTGTGCCAGAATAAGATTTTAGATTCCCACCTGTGTGCTTTTAGGTGCTTTCTGACAGGACAACCTAAATTGAACGTAAATTGTTGAGCAGAAAGTGTTGGAGACTGTTTCTCTTTGTCACACATGTGCACATACACCATCAGAAATCAGTGCGTTTAACGGGTACATTTTCCAGAAAATCAATACAATCCATCCACTATTGTAAATTAGAGGCCTCCCAGTGATGCAACAGTCATATTAGCATCCAGTATCGTCATGAGTCGGTCTTGCTCATTGATTTGCAGCACGCTGTCATGAAGTGGAAATTCACTGTTTATTTTTTGATGATGTGCACGTTCAAAAAAAAAAGAAAACGTCTGACGGCATCTTACCTCGACGCATCCGTCAGATGCTCGACAGGTTGGCTTCACGCCCAGGTCTCCTCTGTTCCCTCCGCTGGGCCGAGGCTCCTCCGCCCAGTCGCAGCCGGGAGGGAGGGGCCCTCCCCTGGGTGGATGTGTCCTGGGTGGATGTGTCCTGGGTGGATGTGTCCTGGGTGGATGTGCCCTGGGTGGATGTGCCCTGGGTGCATGTGCCCTGGGTGGATGTGTCCTGGGTGGATGTGTCCTGGGTGCATGTGTCCTGGGTGGATGTGTCCTGGGTGGATGTATCCTGGGTGCGTGTGCCCTGGGTGGATGTGTCCTGGGTGGATGTGTCCTGGGTGGATGTGTCCTGGGTGGATGTGTCCTGGGTGGATGTATCCTGGGTGCGTGTGCCCTGGGTGGGTGTGTCCTGGGTGGATGTATCCTGGGTGGATGTGTCCTGGGTGCATGTGTCCTGGGTGGGTGTGTCCTGGGTGGATGTGTCCTGGGTGGATGTATCCTGGGTGGATGTGTCCTGGGTGCATGTGTCCTGGGTGCATGTGTCCTGGGTGGGTGTGTCCTGGGTGGATGTGTCCTGGGTGGATGTATCCTGGGTGGATGTGTCCTGGGTGGGGGTGGAGCAGTGGATGATGCTGGAGCACTTTACTGTAGCTCAGGGCCCCATGTGTGAAGCCAGATGAGGCCTGAGAATGCAGAGAATGAGGCCTGTAACCCCCCACTCTCCTATTTTTTTTCTTTTCTGCATCATGTATGTGTGTCGACTCCTATGGAACATTATGGGATGGAGCCTGTTTGTGCTATAAAGGCTGAGAACAATGAAAGTAGGTTGAATCCGGTGCATGTGTAGTAACACCTTACATTAGGGATGGAGAGGAGGAGTTCAGCGCCGGGGCAGCCGTGCAGCACTAATGCAGTATTACTGTTGTACATCACAGAAAAGCTGCCAGAAGAGACCCGGAGTTTGAGGTTTTATCTGAGCAGAGAGCACAGACTCGGAACAAAACAAGATGCTTTCCTTCACTCTCTCTCAAAGTTAAGTAAACCGCGGCGCATTTAATAACTTGCCAGTAATGAGTGAATATGCGGTTTTCGCAGTGTTGAAGTATCCAGTTGCTGCGGTTCTTGATGTGGAGTGAAGTGGTTGAACTGTCATGAGCGTAATAAATTACAGCGCAGACAATAACAAACACACATTCTTGATTAGCTGCAGAGACCAGAGACCTGATAGACATCAAATGATGCACTTAGAATCGTATGATCTGTGGAAGAACCTCAGGAAAACAACAAACATTTTAGATCTGATTTAACCCTCGTGTCGTCCTGCAGGTCAAACGGACCCATTTTAAAGTTTGAAAATGTGGGAAAAAATGTATTTTCTCACCGAAAACTTTCACATTTTTCAAAATCCAGCGAATTTCGCTGGATTTTGGATGATTTTTTTGTGAATGTTCTTGAAGAAAATATTAGAACTTTTACTGATATATATGTAATCACTTTAGATATTTTTAGGATTTTTTGGGGGGAAAAGTTTTATTCATTTTATGAAAATATTTACAATTTTTATATTTTTATTTTTTACATTTTTATTTCTTGCCAAACGGGGATTAAAAAAAAAAAAAAAACCTTTTAAGGGAAACTTTTATGGAATTTTTGGAATTTTCTTCCTGAATACTTTGCAAATTTTTATAAATTTGGGGAATTTTTTGCTGAATTTTTGGATTTTTTCCAGAGAAAGGAACAATATTTTTTGCTGCTGAGGACAACAGGAGGGTTAATGTTCTGCATCTCATATATGCATCAATTACAGAGGAGGGTATTTGTTTGTTTTGTTTACCTGTTTATCACAAAGTCAAAAATGGTGTTAGATTTGAAGGAAAATGCCATATATTCCTCAAATGTAAGAATTTTCTGCTTTTACATTACAGTAAACAGACAGTTTGTGGTTTTAAGCATTTGCTGTGGCATTAAATGGCCTCCTCTTTCACTCTGGGTTACTGAGTTGGAATATTTTAACTGACAAATTGAAAACACAACCCACAGATGAATCAATACTGAGAACAACAGTCAGATGCAGATGTCTGAAATCGAGCCCTACTTCTCCGAAAGTTGCTGGTGCATTTTTGTAACTCATCTGCCACAGGCTGATGGATAAAAATAATTAGTTTCCTGTTTTCTTACTTACAGCACTTACAGTCACGTTTGAAGAATGAAAGTTGACCCACTTAAAACCTCCCCTTACTCTGGTTTGCATTTTCTGCTGTACAGATTTCAGTTATGAAAACAGACCAAGTGATACTTGATTTTTTTGACTGCAGTCGAACCTCGTTCCACAAGAATAACCTCCACGAACCTGAGACTTGAGCCTTCGCAGTGAAAAGAGGAAGGACTTTAGTCAAGAGGCACCGAATGCTCTGCTTTGCTGCAGATTCAAATGTCAAACTGTTTCCTTACAGCTCACCGCTAAATTTGGCATTATGAACACCGAGTATTTTGAACCGCATATGAAACACCATTTGATAATAACTTAACCGAAACAGTTGTTCGGTGATTAATATATTAACCCTCGTGTTGTCCTGCGGTTCAAAACTGACCCATTTAAAAGTTTGAAAATGTGAAAAAAAAATATTTTCACAGTGAAAACTTCCACATTTTCAACATTTTTTGGGAGCTTTTTGAACATTTTTTGGTGGAAAATGAACCAAATCCAGCGAAATTTGCTGGATTTTGGATGATTTTTTTAGTGAATGTTCTTAAGAAATGGTTTAAACATTTTTTTTCCCACCAAAAAATGTTCAACAATTTCCCAGAAATGTTGAAAATGTGGTCATCAGAAGTTTCACTGTGAAAATGTATTTTTTTCCACATTTTCAAACTTTGAAACGGGTCAGTTTTGACCCGCAGGACGACACGAGGGTTAATCAATGAAGAAAACTGAACACAGTGATCGTTATTTGATCTGCTAATACAAGTATTTTTGACAACACAAGACAAGTGACAAAAGACACTCTAGCGGTTTAGGTTCGTGGATCAGGGGTGTGTAGTAATGCTGAAAATGAGAGCTCTGGCCGGTAGCCGTTAAGGCCAGTTCATGATTTCTACATCCATAAGGGTAGTAGTCGAATAGTAGGCCACACAGATGACCTTTAACTCCTGGAAGGAAATCACCAAATCCCCGGGGAAGACAGTATGTAGGCTGAAGGGGAAGTATCTGTGAGACAGAAATGTGAAGGCCAAGAGAATGTATGTAGTGGTATAGTCCGTTGCTTGACGAGCATGCGTGGAATGGACCAGAAACGTAGTATTCTTCAACACGGTGCCCATTGCTAGTTTGTGGTAAGACGCTAGGGATGCAAGTTATGAAAAATGTTTTTGGTCAGTATTTGGCAGAATTATCAAAATGTGACATTTGTCCTGTAATATTTCTGTTTTAACAAGGTCAGCTCTGTTACAGAAACCACCATGATATCAGAACACTGTCCTAGTCGATCCTAGCAGGTCTTGAATGTGTTATATCTAGTTGGAGGTCACTAGACATTACAGAAGTCTTTGTCATGGTGCCCACTGCTAGCTAAACCTTCATAATAGAGCTGCCTCCTCGGGTTGCTACAGTATTGAACAGTAAGGGGCTCCTAACAGACTGAAGAAGAAGTACTACTTTCAGCAACAATAGCTAGCACAGTAGCTACCCCTGCTGAATCAGCACAATTATCATCATCAGGCACCCGCTAGGCATAATAAGCCAACAATCGAGGCATTTTTAACTGATTGGTGTCTGCATCGGTATCCTAGTCGATCCATACTTGTGATGTCAAGTTGGAGGCCATTAAACATAACTTAAGTCTTTGTCATGGTGCCCATTGCTACTTTGTGGTAGGATGCTAGGGATGCAAGTTATGGAAACTGTGGTCAGTATTTGGCAGCAATATTAACATGGGACATGTGTCCTATAGTGATATTTCTGTTCTAACGAAGTCAGAATGTAAACCACCATGATATCAGAGCTCCTTGCTTTTGATGTGTAGTTGGAGGCCATTAAACATTACAGAACTCTTTGTCATGGTGCCCATTGCTAGCTAAACCCTCACAGTACAGCTGCCTCCTTGGGTTTCAATAGCAGTAAACAGTAAAGGGCTACTAACAGACAGAAGAAGAACAACCTTTAACAACTATAGCTAGCGCAGAAGCTACCCCTACCAAGCATCAGTAAGAGGATCCACCGGGTGGAAAACCTGTGTACTACAGCTAATCTACAATACACTGTCTGACATGTCCTTTGACTCCTGCCTTATCGGTTAGCATGTTTTAATCGGTTTCATGACTCCATTAACTGTTAATCGTTAACACCTCTAGTTAATGTATTTTGATCAGTTGGGTTGCTAACTGCAGCTAATCGATTAGTGATTAATCCTTATCATTCCTATACAGAACTGTGTAATCCAATCATATTTAAAGCCATCAAGTATTTGGCCCCCTCAGCACTTTGGTTGAAGTCGGGCTGTGAATGAACACTTGCTTTTATGGTGCATTTACAAAGCTATGAGGTACAGTCCAGGTTGCAGATCATGACCTACGCTTTGTGCTTATCTGTGACGCTCTGCACGTGTGAATCTTTCTGATCAGAAGAGATGATGCTGCCGTCTCTTCACATGTCGCTAACCCTACTGTCAGTGTGCTGGCGGTGGTTACAGCTGCCTGGTTGAGTGAGTGTTTTTCATCACATTTGGTTTGATGCTTGGGTGTACGAGTCACAGCAGCACCTACTCAGGTTAAATTAAACACAACTAGTTTATGAGCCACTTGAGTTGTGCTGTTGCATAAGACACTGTAGTGCCTCACTGTGTTCAGCCACCAACGACACCAACATTTAAAAACCCAAACAAAGGTAAATGTGTCCTTAAAGTGAGTGCTGAAAAGCTCTTTTTTAACCCTTGTGTCGTCTTGCACGTCAAAATTGACCCATTTTAAAGTTTGAACATGTGGGAAAAAAATAGATTTTCACAGTGGAACTTCTGATGTCTACATTTTCAACATTTTTGGGAAATCTTTGAACATTTTTTGGTGGAAAAAAAGAAATGTTAAAAATGTTTCTTAAGTACATTCACAAAAAATCAACCAAAATCCAGCGAATTTCCTTGGATTTTGGCTGATTTTTATGTGAATGTTCTTAAAGAAAAGAAGTTATTAGCAGTTGTACTGATATATATGTAATCACTTTAGATATTTTTAGAATTTTTTTTGTAAGATTTTTACTCATTTTTTGAAAATATTTATAATTTTAATTAAAAAAAATTTCTTTTATTTGTTAAATTTTTATTTCTTGCCAAATTTGGGTGGTTTATTGATTATTTAAAAATAAAACTTTTAAGGGAAACTTTGAAGGAATTATTGGAATTTTCTTCCTGAAGGTTTTGCAAATTTTCAGAAATTTGGGGATTTTTTTGCTGAATTTTTGGATTTTTTTTCAGACAAGGAAACAATATTTTTTGGTGCCTGTAAATGAAGACAGCAGGAGGGTTAAGAAAACGTGTAAATGTCACACATAGTCGAACACGAAAGTAGTTCTTCCTCATTTTCCTTCATCACTTTACTCTGCACAAACACAAACTGTGTGCTGCAGGTTTGTGTTGCCGTTCGCCTGCATGGTATGAATAGGTGTTCATCTGATGGGTTATAACTTGAGCGTTGCATTTACAAGCATTCATCGGATGCTTTGCACGCATTCGGGCGGCCTTAAAATGCGCACGTGCAGCCTTTATGAGGCCACAGTGAAATTAGCGATAGAGACAAAAGTGTAATACTGGAGGGAGAAGGGGTGATCGGAGGGAAGGAATAAACAAATAAGGGATCTAGAGGAAGGAAGGACTGGAGTGGGGAAGTGGGCCGGAGGGCGTTGTGTAGCTGCTGACTCAGCATGCAGCAGCCAATCATTAACACGACCGCGCACACACCCGAACACATGCACACGGTGGTAAAAGGACATGTGCTGTCTTACGCCAACATGCGACTTCAGTTCACTATCTTCGTTTTGCGGCAGAAAGCAACGGTGCAGTGGAGATAAAAGCAGGCAGGCGGTGGTCAAGCAGCAGCATATTATAGCAGCAGCAGCATATTATAGCAGCAGCAGCAGCAGCAGCAGTTTATAGCAGCAGCAGCAGCAGCAGCAGTTTATAGCAGCAGCATATTATAGCAGCAGCAGCAGCAGCAGCAGCAGTTTATAGCAGCAGCAGCAGCAGCAGCATATTATAGCAGCAGCAGCATATTATAGCAGCAGCAGCAGCAGCAGCAGTTTATAGCAGCAGCAGCAGCAGCAGCAGCAGCAGTTTATAGCAGCAGCAGCAGCAGCAGCAGCAGCAGTTTATAGCAGCAGCAGCAGCAGCAGCAGCAGTTTATAGCAGCAGCAGCAGTTTATAGCAGCAGCAGCAGCAGCAGTTTATAGCAGCAGCAGCAGCAGCAGCAGCAGCAGTTTATAGCAGCAGCAGCAGTTTATAGCAGCAGCAGCAGCAGTTTATAGCAGCAGCAGCAGCAGCAGTTTATAGCAGCAGCAGCAGCAGTTTATAGCAGCAGCAGCAGTTTATAGCAGCAGCAGCAGCAGTTTATAGCAGCAGCAGCAGCAGTTTATAGCAGCAGCAGCAGTTTATAGCAGCAGCAGCAGCAGCAGCAGCAGTTTATAACGGTGCTCATAAATACCTTCCCAACACACACAGTGCAGCATTCACTCAGACAGCACAGCAGCAGGGAGTTTGCCAGCCTCGGCCTTGTTGCAGAGCTTATCTCCCTGCATTGAGCCCGGTGGCACCTCATCCCCTCGCTGTTGTTCTAAATGTGAAAGCAGCCTGAGGTTTGACAAGGTTCCCGACCACAGATCCCAGATCACTTTCCACTAAGCTCCTGCTCATTGTTGTACATTAGAGCCGCAGAGAGAAACAAGATACTTGATTTGCGGCGAAGGGGGAAGTGATATCCATTCAGCCAAAAGTGCCCACTCAGGTGAAACTTGCTTGTAATTTTGACACTGATTGCAAGCAGTCATTATTTGTTATGATAGTTTGGCCGGTGATAGCTCTCCGATCTGCTCTCATGACTCAGCTTTCTTTTTTATCAAGCAGCACTTTCACCATCAGCTGACGTGATCTGCTTCATGCGTGTTCTACATCATGAGTACGTGGCACTTAAAGGTTCACTAAACTATTTCCTCCAGAGCAAATGTTTGGGCTCAACATCAAAAACAACACGATTGTCAGTTAACCCTCCTGTTGTCTTCTTTTACGGGCACCAAAAAATATTGTTTCCTTGTCTGAAAAAAAATCCAAAAATTCAGCAAAAAAGTTCCCCAAATTTCTGAAAATTTGCAGAACCTTCAGGAAGAAAATTATAATAATTCCTTAAGAGTTTTATTTTTTTAAAAATCCCCCAAATTTGGCCAAAAAAATCCTGTAAATATTTTCAAAAAATTTGAAAAAATCTTCCAAAAAATCCTAAAAATATCTAAAGTGATTCCATACATATCAGTAAAACTTCTAATACTCTCTTTAGAACATTCACAATAAAATCAACCAAAATCCAGCGAAATTTGCTGGATTTTGTTTGATTTTTATGTGAATGGTCTTAAGAAACATTTTTAACACCAAAAAATGTTCAAAGATTTCCCAAAAATGTTGAAAATGTGGACATCAGAAGTGTCACTGTGAAAATAGCTTTTTTTCCCCCACATTTTCAAACTTTAAAATGGGTCAATTTTGACCCGCAGGACGACACGAGGGTTAAGTTAGTACAAGTTGAATTTCGTTTTAATCATAGAAATGTGAGGGAACTACCATTGCTATGTCAACACAACCCATCCAACAATGTTTACAACTTCAAAGATGAAATGATGTAATGAAGTCATTGAAGATAGCGACTCTGAATTACCCTTCAGAGCGCCCAGAGGTTTCACTGCAGGTAATCAAGCTTTCTATCTGTGCCAGTGTTTTATATGTATTATGTCATATCTAATGTCAGTGTTACAACATGCTCGTAGCTTCGTGTTTCTACAAATAGCTGGAGGCCTGATGGTTTCCTGCACTGATGCTTTGTGTGCTCGTGGTTTGACCGCCCGCAGGTTTGTTCCGGCCTGTGATGCACTTTAGCATCCAGCTGCTGCCCATTTCTGACTTTCTGCTGCCATATTTGGTAGCTCGCTTTTTAAGATTCTTAGAGGTGAAACAGTCAGTCCACTAATTGGTCAGTCACTCAAGAGATAAGGGCAACTAATGTGACTACTGATTAATTGTCAAATAAAGTTATTCTTCAAGCAAAAATGACAGGGGAATTTGTTCCTATCTTCTGTTCTAGAATTTTACAGACCACACGCCAAAACGATTCATTTGAAAACCCTGCAGATTGTTGGACAGTTGTGTCACATCTCGTCAAGCTTCATAAGGTTAAATGAATGAATTAATTACACATAGTTAATTTTAAAGTTCAGTGACCTGCTAATTAACATTCAGTCCAACGACATGTAGACCTGAAACGATTAATGGATTAATCTAATAAGCAGCTGATCAATCATAATCCAGAATTGTGTCTCAGATATGAGGATTTTTTGCCTTTTCTCCATTTTAAATCATTACAAATTAAATATGTTTGGGTTTTGTACAGTTTAGTAAGTCACCTTCGAGTTGAGATGTTTCGACAGACAGGTTTGTCTGTATTGTTTGGCATTTTGTTGAATAAAAGATATATTATAATTGATCAAATAAATATTGGCAACAAGGCTGAAAAGTCTATTACAAATAGATATATAGATATAATGAATAATTAATGATGTGGATTAAATTACCTATTTTGAACCCTCCTGTTTTCCTCATTTACGGGCACCAAAAAATATTGTTTCCTTGTCTGAAAAAAATCCAAAAATTCAGCAAAAAAATTCCCCAAATTTCTGAAAATTTGCAAAACCTTCAGGAAAAATTCCAATCATTCCTTAAAAGTTTTATTTAAAAAAAAAATTGGCAAGAAAACTCTTGTAAATATTTTCAAAAAATGAGTAAAAATCTTCCAAAAAAATCCTAAAAATATCTAAAGTGATTCCATATATATCAGTAAAACTTCTAATATTTTCTTTAAGAACATTCACATAAAAAAATCAACCAAAATCCAGCGAAATTCGCTGGATTTTGGTTGATTTTTTTTGTCAATGTTCTTAAGAAACATTTTTAACATTTCTTTTTTTCCCACGAAAAAATGTTGAAAGATTTCCCAAAAATGTTGAAAATGTGGACATCGGAAGTGTCACTGTGAAAATATATTTTTTTCCACATTTTCAAACTTTAAAACGGGTCAATTTTGACCTGCAGGACGACACGAGGGTTAAATGATCGGCTGTTTATGCGTTACTCATAGCATGCTCTATCATCATAGGCTGTTTACAAGGCAGGGAGGGTTTGTTCATGTAACTAAACTTGCGTCTAAAATTGTATTTAAGTTACAGTTTTCTTATTTTATTCGATGAAACGTCCCTGATCGATCCACATCGCCATCATTTTATCAGAACTAACTGACAGATTAATTAATGATGACAGCGATCATTAGCTACATCCCTATTCCTCCGCTGTAATTCGAGCCCCGGCGTTGCTGTAATTCCAAACACAAAAGACCATCAGATCATTTGAGGATAAAACAGGGAGTGGCTGTTGGGCTCATGAATCAGGCCTGTTTGTGTGACAGTCAGACTCTCTTCTGGTCAGCTGGAATGTGCCGAGAGGCCTTGACCGCCGCAGAGCTGCTGTGGCCGGCCTCTCAATCTTTTTCCTCTTCCTCTCCCTTTCTGTCCTATTTATTCTCTTCCAGATAGACACAGTGGACGGGCCTCCATTGGCCGAGAACACACTGTCACTGTAGGCTTCGCTCTTGGCAGCTGCCTCCCGTCTAACAAGGACACTTTTGTAATCGAATGCGAGAACACAGTTGTCAGAGGAAACCGGAGTTCATCTCGTCTGCTCTGGGCTCTGTATTTCTGTATTTTTATTTTTTTTTTCGCCACGTTTGTTTGTGTGGCTCGTTCGGTTGCTGTAGTTATGGGTAACGTCTGAGAGCCAAACATTCTTTGTGTTGCAGCTACATCGGTTCGTTCTCCCCAACCTCTCTGTGGAGGAAACTGGACTAGACTCACACAGAGAACACTTTCCTAACTGTGGTCGTAATAGTGGACTGCTTTTTCCAAGATTTGCTTCATCTAGCCTCCCCCTCTGCCTCTCCTCACCCTCCCTACGGTACTGGGTTTGTGTAACCACATGGCTAGTTAGTGCAAACCTGTAAGTCAGTCGTCGGACCTCGCTGACATCTGGCAGCGATTACAGAGGTTGTTCTAATGAAATGACTAGCCGAGGTGTGACTCAGTCAGAAACGCTGCACACTACAAAGCTATTTTGTCACTCTCCAAAATCTCCTCTGACACATTTAAAAGACACTTACAATTCCACATCTGTAGAGTTAGCCTGGTTTCAACATCTTTTGTAAGAGGCGTCACACACGCGGTGCACTGCCGATAGAAAGCATTCACCTCCCTTGGAAGTTTTCCGTATTTATTGCTTTTCGATTCTGAATCATGGGCAACATAATTTGGCTCTTTAGATAAGAATTTACGACAAAAGATAAGAACAAGAAGAAAGACGCTAGTACCAGAGGCTGCCAAGACACCTATGACTCCTCCGAAGTTGTAACAAGCTTCTGCAACTGTTGCCTTTTCATCACCGGCCAAATCTTGACAGGAAAGTGGCAAAAAGAAAGACACTGGGAAAAAAATGATATTAAATCTGGGATAGAGTTCACTGGAAGGCATGGTGGTGGCAGCATCATAATATGAAGCATGGTGGTGGCAGCATCATAATATGAAGCATGGTGGTGGCAGCATCATAATATGAAGCATGGTGGTGGCAGCATCATGATGTGAAGCATGGTGGTGGCAGCATCATAATGTGAAGCATGGTGGTGGCAGCATCATGATGTGAAGCATGGTGGTGGCAGCATCATGATGTGAAGCATGGTGGTGGCAGCGTCACAATATGAAGCATGGTGGTGGCAGCATCATGATGTGAAGCACGGTGGTGGCAGCATCATGACGTGAAGCATGGTGGTGGCAGCATTAAGATATGAAGCATGGTGGTGGCAGCATCATAATGTGAAGCTTGGTGGTGGCAGCATTTCAACGTGAAGCATGGTGGCGGCAGCATGATGATGTGAAGCATGGTGGTGGCAGCATCATAATATGAAGCTTGGTGGTGACAGCATTAATATATGAAGCATGGTGGTGGCAGCATCATGATGTGAAGCATGGTGGTGGCAGCATCATAACATGAAGCATGGTGGTGGCAGCATTTCAACGTGAAGCATGGTGGCGGCAGCATCATGATGTGAAGCATGGTGGTGACAGCATTAATATGTGAAGCATGGTGGCGGCAGCATCATGATGTGAAGCATGGTGGTGACAGCATTAATATATGAAGCATGGTGGTGGCAGCATCATAACGTGAAGCATGGTGGTGGCAGCATCATAACATGAAGCATGGTGGCGGCAGCATTAATATATGAAGCATGGTGGTGGCAGCATCATGATGTGAAGCATGGTGGTGGCAGCATCATAACGTGAAGCATGGTGGTGGCAGCATCATAACATGAAGCATGGTGGCGGCAGCATCATAATATGAAGCTTGGTGGTGACAGCGTTAATATATGAAGCATGGTGGTGGCAGCATCATAACATGAAGCATGGTGGTGGCAGCATCATAATATGAAGCTTGGTGGTGACAGCGTTAATATATGAAGCATGGTGGTGGCAGCATCATAACATGAAGCATGGTGGTGGCAGCATCTGATGCGATCACTTATTTTCTATTTATTATATAGTATATGAATAGATTTTAATTAATTGACATTATTTTGTAGAAATCTGTTTTCACTTTGACATGAAAGAACCTTTTTTTGTAAATTCTCATCAAAAAAGCCTAAGTAACCATGACAACAATTCCATATTAAAACGCAATTAAAGGGTGAAACTTTCAAAGGGGGTGAATGCTTTTTATCGTCGCTGTATATTGTGTTTTAAAAGTCTGATAGTTACTTTGAATTAAATGAAATATCTAAATTTAAAGCCATTAGTATGAAATTGTGTGACTAGTTACGTCAAATGTACAGAATATTTGAGTGAACTGAGGCTGTAATCGACCCATTTAGAGGCATTCTAAAAGGAAAATGAACTGATATCGTACGGTAAGAGCACACTTTTGATCAAATGGAAGCTGAAATGGTTGTTTTGATTGATTCCACAGGCCTGTAGCCCGGCTGTGCATTTGTCTGGTTCCTTCCACACCTGAGCCAAAGCTTTAACCTTAATCCTGACATCCCATCATTATTTAACTCCATTAGACTGTTAGTGTAATGAGGCCTGTCGGCTGTAGAGGAGCCTAATCATCGGTCTGAGCTTCTCCAAATACAAGATTCTGTCCTGAGTGACGCACGAGCAGCACTTAGTAGCCGTTTCAAGCCGTGAACTATAATCAATGCAATCAGAATTTAGGTATTTATAGCAGTTCAGCATGTACTTTTAACCCTCGTGTCGTCCTGCAGGTCAAAATTGACCCGTTTCAAAGTTTGTAAATGTGGAAAAAAATCTATTTTCACAGTGAATCTTCTGATGTCCACATTTTCAACATTTTTGGGAAATCTTTGAACATTTTTTGGTGGAAATGTTAAAAATGTTTCTTAAGAACATTCACAAAAAAAATTTATCTGAATGTTCTTAAAGAAAATATTAGAAGTTTTACTGATATATATGGAATCACTTTAGATATTTTTAGGATTTTTTTGGAAGATTTTTACTCATTTTTTGAAAATATTTGCAGGAATTTTCTTGCCAAATTTGGAGGGTTTTTAAAAAACAATAAAACTGTTAAGGAATTATTGGAATTTTCTTCCTGAAGGTTTTGCAAATTTTCAGAAATTTGGGGATTTTTTTTGCTGAATTTTTGAATTTTTTTCAGATAAACAAACAATATTTTTTGGTGCCTGTAAATGAGGAGGGTTAATGTTAGGATTTTTTTGGAAGATTTTTTACTCATTTTTTGAAAATATTTACAAGAATTTTCTTGCCAAATTTGGGGGATTTAAAAAAAAAAAAAAACTTTTAAGGGAAACTTTAAAGGAAGTATTGGAATTTTCTTCCTGAAGGTTTTGCAAATTTTCAGAAATTTGGGGTGGGGAATTTTTTTGCAGAATTTTTGGATTTTTTTTCAGACAAGGAAACAATATTTTTTGGTGCCCCTAAATGAGGACAACAGCAGGGTTAAATTATGCAGAATAACTGTAAAATGATCAAAATACACCTATCTCTTTCTTACAGTCAACATGTAAATTACTACTTTTTTCTGTGATTTTTCTATATTTATATCATATTTTTTATTCCGCCGCTGATATAAAATCTGATGTATTATATTTCTGAATGACCCAGGTTTAAACTAACAGGCGGTTTTCCTCGTGTTCTTTGGCCGGTTACATGACTATAATATGTGACTTACAAACAGCTGTAATCATTAAATCCTGGAAGCATTTTGACATTCGATAGCGCTCACGTTGAGTCGAGTTAATCATTAGCGGCTGAGTTTTCCCCCTGCATCGTCACGCTCCACATTTGTTTTCACTTTCTATGCCATGTGGTCGCAGTCGTGAACGAAACCGAGACTCAGCAGCGTTTTATCCTCTCTGAACGTAGTAAAACGCAACAGTTAGAAGCAGCTACACGACTGAAACACACGAAGCACATTCCAGTAATACATGTATATGGATGATCGTCGCTGCTAATTAGAAAGTTGTGTAACGTCACACAGTGATGTTCCATTTCTAGCAGTCTGCGTCAGTTTCTGGGTTTTTTTATTTGCTCCTGTCACATTTTTCTCCACTGTATGCTCATTTTTTTACTGCAATATGAAATTTTACTGATATATATGTAATCACTTTAGATATTTTTAGGATTTTTTGGAAGAGTTTTACTCATTTTTTGAAAATATTTACAAGAATTTCTTGCAAATTTTCAGAAATTTGAGAAATTTTTTTGCAGAATTTTTGGATTTTTTTTTCAGAGGAAACAATATTTTTTGGTGCCCGTAAATGAGGATAATAGGAGGGTTAAACTGCCCTCAGCTGTTTCAGTGCTGGAATTTTAGTGTGTTCCTGCTAATTTTTTTCCATACTTTATCTGCTCTGTTTGCATTTTTAGCTGAAAAGTTCCCGATTTTTTTTCCCGTGACTGTTGGTCATAGCTGAATCACTTATGATTGCTGGTAACACCAAGGAGCAGAGAATTTTTAGCTTTTTGCAGAAATTAGTTAAAGCACACGAATATTTTTGACAAATTTTTAAAATGGGACAGACAGAATAAAGCGACTTTGATGAAATGTCAGGATTTTAAGCTTAGGTTTGGTTAATTTGATTTAAAGGACCCCCAGAAAGTTGAAAATCTGACAATTATTTTCCGATTTCACAGTTTCTTGCACAGATAAATGGTGTCATTTTGGCTATTTTCTTGAAGATAATAAATAAATGTTGAAAATAAGGTGAAATATTTGTAAAACAAGTATATATTTAGCAGGTCTAAATACAGTAACACAGTGTAATTATATGGTCTCATGATGTAAAAGAGCAAATTAGTGGATATTATTCACAGTTTCTTTCCAGATCTATATATGGTAACTTTAGCTTCAGCCTGAATAATTAGCTGTTTACAGTCTGATGTACTGTAAAATGTAATGATGCAAGGAAGCAGCAACAGATAACAAATGAACACCGGCTTTATCTCACATCATTAGAGGCTAGACTCGGATAGACGAGTTGCAGGAGATGTCGTGCTGTTGTGTATTTGTCATTAGTAAAGTGTGACTGATGGTGTTGCCGAGAAATCTGAGGGTTAAAATGCACAAAATCACCGGTCTAAAAACATATCATCTGCCTATATATTTCACAGAAGCTAGTTTTGGACCCCAAATAACAAAGAGGTAAATAAATCTGAGATGATGCAGCAACATGTTTCCTGATTTCCGTTTGAATCGGCACGACTGAGCCTCACAGCAGATGGTTTTCCATTTCTACATCTGCAGCAGCCTGGTGCCAGTTTGTGGTTGTTTAACCCTCCAGTTGTCCTCATTTACGGCCACCAAAAATATTGTTTCCTTGTCTGGAAAAAAGACACCAAATATTTCCCCAAATTTCTGAAAATTTGCAAAACCTTCAGGAAGAAAATTCCAATAATTCCTTAAAAGTTTCCCTTAAAAGTTTGATTTAAAAAAAAAAAAAAAATCCCCCAAATTTTGCAAGAAAATTCTTGTAAATACTTTCAAAAAAATGAGTAAAAATCTTTAAAAAAATCCTAAATATATTTAAAGTGAGTCCATATATATCAGTAAAACTTCTATTTTCTTTAAGAATATTCACACAAAAATCAACCAAATCCAGCGAATTTTGCTGGATTTTGGTTGATTTTTTTGTGAATGTTCTGAAAAAACATTTTTAACATTTCTTTTTTTCCACCAAAAAATGTTCAATGCTTTTCCGAAAAATGTTGAAAATGTGGACATCAGAAGTTTCACTGAGAAAATATATATTTTTTCTACATTTTCAAACTTTAAAACGGGTCAATTTTGACCTGCAGGACGACACGAAGGTTAATTGACTTTAACGAATCATTGCTTATTGACTAACACTGCTGACTTGTTTAAAATTTGCATGACTAAAATGTAAATATATATTAGTGGAAATATTAGCCTCAAAAATCCAGCATCATTGACATATAATCCTTTTCTACAAAGCTGCTAATGTGTGATATTGTTAGGAAACACAATGCTGCTTCACTACATCCAATAACAGAGGTGGAAGCGGCGTGTGATCAAGTTTAATCGTGTACGAGTCTTGAGCGTGGAGGTTGCATGCGTTGGCTTTGCTGCAGCAGGAGTTAATTTGAGAAGCAGTTATGGGCTTAAGGCTTTCTCTGGGATCTGCCAACAGGCTAAACCTCCTGGTAATAGATGCACCTGTTGTGCTGCTTAGAAACAACATACTTACCTGACTTAACCTTTCCTCATTTGAATAATATTTCAAATGTTCTTTTTATGTAGCAGGAACTGAAACTGCTGGTTTAACCTGTCTCAGAATGAACCTCTGGTTTGGGCATAGCTTCACACAGAAGTTGCTGTTCTGTATTCACTTCAAGGTTTGGAGTCACGGTTCAGGTCAGACGAGAAAACGTCCAGCTTCATTTATTCTCAGACAAGTCAAAATATCTACACTGGAAAAAATGCCCCTCTCAAAACAAGAAAAAAAATATTTCAAGGAACTTTTACATTGAAATAAGTGAAAAAAATCTGCCAATAGAACAAGTGAAAAATGGCTTGGTAAGATTTCTTGAAATAAGATCTGATATTTAGAATATTGAGATCTTAACCCTCATGTCGTCCTGCGGATCAAAATTGACCCGTTTTAAAGTTGAAAATGTGGAAAAAAAAATAATTTTCTCAGTGAAATGTCTGATGTCCACATTTTCAACATTTTAGGGAAATCTTTGAACATTTTTTGGTGGAAAAAAGAAATGTTAAAAATGTTTCTTTGGAACATTCACAAAAAAAATCAACCAAAATCCAACGAAATTCGCTGGATTTTGGTTGATTTTTTTTTGTGAATGTTCTTAAATATTAGAAGTTTTACTGATTTATATGTAATCACTTTAGATATTTTTAGATATTCCACATCCTGCCGACTCTCTGGAAGCTCCACTGACTGCAGACAACATGAGTCAGCTGCTAGCCGGTATGTGGCTAAACAAGAAGAAATGGACGCCGATCGATTCTGGCGGTGAATCACGACTCCAGAGAAATGTGAACGGACAAACTGCAGCTCAACAATTAACCACAGCGAGGAGGAACATGTATGCACATATGAATGCTGTCTGCACTGTACTGCTGCTCAAACCAGATCTTTAAAATCCTGCTTTTTATTTAACCCTCATGTCGTCCTGGGATCAAGACGGACCCGGTTTAAAGTTTGAAAATGTAGAAAAAAAATAGATTTTCACAGTGAAACTTCTAATGTGCACATTTTCAACATTTTGGGAATTTTTGAACATTTCTTGGTGGAAAAAAAGAAATGTTAAAAATGTTTCTTAAGAGCATTCACAAAAAAATCAACCAAAGTCCAGCGAATTTGACTGGATTTTGGTTGATTTTTATGTGAATGTTCTTAAAGAAAATATTAGAAGTTTTACTGATATATATGGAATCACTTTAGATATTTTTAGGATTTTTTTGGAAGATTTTTACTCATTTTTTGAAAATATTTACAAGTATTTTCTTGCCAAATTTGGGGGATTTTTAAACTTTAAAGGAAGTATTGGAATTTTCTTCCTGAAGGTTTTGCAAATTTTCTGAAATTTGAGGAATTTTTTGCTGAATTTTAGAATTTTTTTCAGACAAGGAAACAATATTTTTGGGTGACCGTAAATGAGGACAACAGGAGGGTTAAAATTAGTTGGGAAAACTTAGTTTAAGCTCTATTTTACCAGAATTATCAAGCTTAGGTGTCTTAAAATAAGCCAGACATGCTATAAAAAATAGCAGTTTTTCCACTCAAAAACATATTTTTGCTTTCATGTAACCTCCTAATTTGAGATGTATTAAGCTTATTTTGAGTTTTCTTGTAAAAATACAACTCAGAACAAGATATTTAAGATGCATTAAAACAAGTCCCTCCATCTGCTGAAACGTCACTTGTTAAGTGAATTCATCTTAAATCAAGTGGGATGAGACATTTTGACAAAAATAAGACAAATAGACTTGGTAAGATTTAGAGTTTTTGCAGTGTAAAAGTGGCTGAGAGTTAATGCACTAAAAAGCTGCATGCTTTCAGTAAGAGAGGTGGTGACTCTAAAGTATAAAATAAACAACGTTAAAATGTGCATTAAGATAAGTGCAAAATGTTGATGAAAAACAAACAGTTCCTGCGTCTCTTTTCAATGTACTGTGAAAGCATCGGAAATAGTTTCTGCTTTTGCATGTAGACGCTGCCTAAAAGCAGCAGGGATCGGCAGTCGGACTCCTGTCAGATCAGTGTTAGCTTCACTGCCATGTTTTCACACACAGCTCCTACAGCTGTGCTAAGGTTAGCGTAGCATGCTGCTAACCTGCTCATGGTTTGCACCACTAACAGTTATTTTTCTGTCAATTAATCTTCTACTACTTTAATGATATTCGATCAATTTAAACTATTAATTTCCTCCAAAAAAAGCAAATTTACGATTTCATCTTAGTTCTTTTTATCTAGAAAAACTGTATGTCGTATAGAATAGAATAGAAATACTTTACCACCACCTTAAATACAGATATAAGCAAAAATGCGCACTAAATAAAAGTAAACAATAAGAAAAATATATAATGCAAAATGTCCGATGTAAAGAATGTACAAATGTTGAAGTGGTTTATGTATATAATGTACACAATTCAATGTAAGTTTAGATAATAAATCGCAAAATCCTTCAGCTGAAAAATTGTTAATTATGTTAAAATACTTTTAAAACAACCTCCTAATATTTAGGTCAGCAGTGCCTCTTCAAAAGAAACCCAAGCTTCTTTCAAACCTTCCTTGTGTAATCACTCTCTGACTTTGACAATAGTTTAACTTTTTCAGAAAATATTGCGATTGAGATTTCCTCTTTTGCTTGTTTAGGTAACATGTAGTCCGAATTAGATGCGTTTCTGTCATTATTTCATACTCCTTCTGCTGTCTGAGAACTTGAAAACAGCTTTATTGTGAATTAATCTTTAATAAAATATAGTATAAATGAGCACAGAGAGCAGGAGAGAAGCTGAATTCTGTTTGTTTTCTCTTCATGTGTTTGTGTTGCTGTGGTGTGGCATCCAAACTCTGCTCGGTTTGCGAAACGTCTTTATGTCCTGTGATGTTCTAAAATCCTTCCAGACTTTGGAGCTTTGGGTTTTTGAGAACTTTAACATCTAAACAAGTCGCCTGTGTTGTCTAAAACTATCTCTGACTGGAGCCAAAAACAACCGACATCACGACGAAACAATTACACACTGATCCTGAAGAATAAACATTTGTTGTATTGAATTAAAGTTAAAAAAAATAGGTGTTACTTGAAAGTAATACTGTTGATGCGCTTTCATCGGTTATGGTGACTGATTGCAGTAACCTTAGGACACATATTTCCTGCACCAGTGAACATTTTTAGACTAAAACAATGCACCGTTGCACCTGTGGGCTTTGGTCACGTCCTGGTTACATTTGCCACAAATTCAAACAGTTAAAATCTACACCTTTGGCTTTTTTCTGTTAATATATGTTATATAATGTATATATGTTAATAACACAAGTTTAGTGAAGAGGCATCTAAGGCTGCAACCTACGAGTAAAAAAGGAAAACTTTACAAAGCAGATTCAGGTGCAATGTCTAGAAAAGCTTCACTCTCATTCTGTGCAACGCAGACATTCAAGTTGAGTCAGATCAAGACACGCTAAAGATGAAGACTTTTCAAACAGGAAGTCATCACAGGGCCCCAACATTTGCTTAGAGACATGGCAAAGTCAGCAGAGTCAAATGTTTCAGAAGGTGTGTCGTCCACGCTGCCGCTGGGATTTGTTTCCATGCAGACGGCGTGGGGTCATCGGCGCTCATCCACTCGCGTTCTAACTTGCAAATGAGTTGTGCTCTCCGGGGACAGAGCCTCGCCTCTTCATGTGTTTTTAATCAAATCAGGTTCCAGTGTTCAGCCGGCGTCTTGTCCAGCGTCAGAAATCCAGCTGTGTTGGATGTGAGTCGTCTCAGTCTGCCAGAAATCCTCGCATGCCGTTTGATCCCGGCTCCCTCCAGATGTGCTTCTCGAACATCTCGTTGTTTCTGCCGGAATGGAAAAATGTTGCTGGTTTTCCCCCTCAAGGTCCCTGTAATTAGGCTCATTTATGTTGCTGCCTTTGGAAAAACACACTAAGTCGGACGTAAAAAAAACCCGTGAGGCTGTAAATATGTGGAGTGTAGACAGCTGAGCATTGGTGGTTCAGTGGTAGAATTCTCGCCTGCCACGCGGGAGGCCCGGGTTTGATTCCCGGCCAATGCACAAACCTTTTGCTGAAACTAACCGCTCCCCTGTCTGCACGATTAACACTCAACGATAATGTTAATATCATTTCCAATGGTATGTTCCGTATCATCGAGTCCCTTGCGCTTTATTTTAATTTCATGTGCAATTTTACTTTATTACTTCAGCATCATTGCTAATTTGATTTCTGACTTTTCCCGTCTAGTTTTATTTGAATGATTTGTACTTAGACTTAATTGCTATTTTCATGGCAGTTTGTCAAAAAAAATATAACAAAGAAAGAAAGATGCTCCATAAATGCTTTTTTTTTCTTGCTTTTCACTTTTCTCAATATATTTAAATGAGAAGCAGGTTTATTAGCAGTGGAGCTAATTCTTATTATTAACCCTCCTGTTGTCCTCATTTACGGGCACCAAAAAATATTGTTTCTTTGTCTGAAAAAAATCCACAAATTCCGCAAAAAAAAATTCCCCAAATTTCTGAAAGAAGAAGAAGAGAATTCCAATAATTCCTTAAAAGTTTCCCTTAAAAGTTTTAAGTGTAAAAAATCCCCCAAATTTGGCAAGAAAATTCTTGTAAATATTTTCAAAAAATGAGTAAAAATCTTCCAAAAAAATCCTAAAAATATCGAAAGTAATTCCATATATATCAGTAAAACTTCTAATATTTTCTTTAAGAACATTCAAACAAAAAATCAACCAAAATCCAGTAAAATTCGCTGGATTTTGGTTGATTCTTTTGTGAATGTTCTTAAACATTTTTAACATTTCTTTTTTTCCACCAAAAAATGTTCAAAAATTCCCAAAATGTTGAAAATGTGGACATCAAAGGTTTCACTGTGAAAATATTTTTCTTTTCTACATTTTCAAACTTTAAACCGGGTCAGTCTTGATCCCAGGACGACATGAGGGTTAAATAAAAAGCTGGATTTTAAAGATCTGGTTTGAGCAGCAGTACAGTGCAGACAGCATTCATATGTGCATACATGTTCCTCCTTGCTGTGGTTAATTGTTGAGCTGCAGTTTGTCCGTTCACATTCCTCTGGAGTCGTGATTCACCGCCGGAATCGATCGGCGTCCATTTCTTCTTATTTAGCCACATACCGGCTAGCAGCTGACTCATGTTGTCTGCAGTCAGTGGAGCTTCCAGAGAGTCGGCAGGATGTGGATGTGAAAAGGTCAGGACTGAAAAAGCTGCCGTTACTCAACACGGGCTTTCAACATCCCAGAGAGAAGCATGGAGAGAGGAGGAAGGGGGAAAAACAGCTATAAGACTGCAAGAATCTGTGATGCTAATGTGGTTTATCATCACCTTTTAACACGTCTTGAAGCCACTTCACCCCCACATTGTTGCTGCTTTCATCAGTCTATGAGCGTCCAGATGAACCCTGCTGATGATTATGCAGATCCAGACCGAATAATCGCGCCATAAATCTCACATTTTGTTCAGTGATTCAGTCCGTTCGCAGCTATGTAGGTGGAATTACGAATAGGGAACACGTTTCTCCTGCAACCTGTTCATTATTGTCATTGTCTGTGGTTTTCTTGGTTAATTAATGAGTTGTTTGCTCCTTAAAATGTCAGATAATGCAGAAAAATGTTGATCTGAAAAGTTTTTAATCATTTAGAAAACGTTTCAGTCACTTTGGAAAGTTATTGAGTATTGATTAATTCTTTAACAGTTTTATTTTATTTTTTTTAATTGAGTCGCTTTGGAAAATTTTTGAGTCCTTTTGGAGAATTTTAAGTCACTTTGGACAATTTTTAACCTTTTTCAGTATTTTTTTGAGATATTTTTGTCAGATTTTAATTCATTTTGGACAATTCTTTTAATAGTTGTTTTTTTTAAAACTGACTTACTTCGGAAACATTTTGAGTCATTTTTGGCGAATTTTTAAGTCATTTTGGACATTTTTTAAAATCATTTTGAAGATTTTTTGAGTCACTTTGGAAAGGAGTTTGAGTCTTTTTTGTCCAATTTTAATTCATTTTGGACAATTCTTTAACCATTTTATGGAGGAACAATGAGTCACTCCTTTCGGAGAATTTTAAGTCCCTTTGGACATTTTTTTTTTTGTGTTGCAGGCTCACAGTTAGGCTGTTAACCCTCCTGTTGTCCTGCAGGTCAAAATTTACCCGTTTTAAAGTTTGAAAACGTGGAAAAAAACATATTTTCACAGTGAAACTTCTGATGCCCACATTTTCAACACTTTTGGGAAATCTTTGAACATTTTTTGGTGGAAAAAAAATGTTAAAAATGTTAGAAATTTTACTGATATATATATGTAATCACTTTAGATATTTTTAGTATTTTTTTGGAAGGTTTTTACTCATTATTTGAAAATCTTTTCTTGCCAAATTAGGGGGATTTTTTTAAAAATAAAACTTTTAAGGGAAACTTTCAAGGAATTATTGGAATTTTCTTCCTGAAGGTTTTGCAAATTTTCAGAAAATTGGGGAATTTTTTTGCTGAATTTTTGTAATTTTTTCAGACAAAGAAACAATATTTTTTGGTGCTCATAAATGAGGACAACAGGAGGGTTAAATGATTGGCTGTTCACTTATTATGGAGGGATATGATTGGCTGTTGATGAGGAAGTGAGGAGGCAGTGGAGTTTGTTGATGCAACCGAACTTGGATTTTTAAATTATGTTGAAATGACAGTTTCCTTGATTTCTGTCGATTAAATTTCTATCAGTCGTTACTGTTTTATTCCTGTTTTGCGGAACCGAAGGTGAAGGAGGTGTTTTTGTGGCTCCTTGTGCTGCTCTCGGTGGGAATGAGCTTTATCCCCACTGACAGCTGTCCTCTCATCACCTCATGAAGAACAGGAAGGCAGGAGGGTGGTCGGGTGAGATCATCGTCTCTTTATAGTGGCCGATAATCTGCACTGGATGGTTGAAAACAGTGGATTCTAACCTACTTACAAACTTCTCTGAGTCACTTACAGCATGTATATATAGAGCATAAACCTCTGGCCGGCGTTGGATTAGCCTTCGCTAAATCCTGCTTGCCCCAGTCTGGAGAAAGAAAAAAAAAAGATGTACAGAGACCAGAGGGGGAAATCGGTGACAGAATTGGGTTTAAAGGTGACGATCGGAGTGACATCAGCCGGGCAGAGAGAAACCGAAGCCAGACGGAGTTAAAGGAATGAAAGAGGCTGAATGAGAACGATGCCTTATTGAACAGCATCACTGGCTCACTTTATCTCCTTATGCAACAGGCCAGAGTCCATTCAGCTGCTTCCCCTCATCACCTGCCTCCAGAAAGTAGAACGATCAGCAGCCCGGACGATTAGCTGGCCGATATTTTCTCCTTTTTTTTGGTCAATTATTGATAATTTAAATGCCCTCCTTCTCTGTCTGTTTCTCTCTGTGGTCACAGAAATGTCTCTGAACTAGAAACGCAAAACAGGAAGTTAACTTCTCTCACAGCGGCTAATGCTACGCTAACAGCTAGCGGCTAAGTTAGAACACAGATCAACCTGAAACAGGAAAACAGTAATTAATAGAGCTTTAAGAGCTTGACTTTAGTGAGCAATAAATAGTGAAATATATAGAAAACAGAGAAGAACAGCAGGAGACAAACTGATCAATATCAGTCAACAGACAGATGAGATAATTCAGTCACTAATATTTCTATTTTACAGAATTTAATTTGGAGAATTCTGAGTCACTTTGAAAACATTTTGAGTCTTTTTTTTTGGTCGGATTTTAAGTAATTTTGGACAAATTTTTTAACCATTAGGTCCCATTTTGAGATTTTCTTTTGAGTCACTTTGGAAAAATTTTGAGTGTTATTTTGCCAAATTTTAATTCATTTTGGACACTTCTTTAACCGCTTTTTCTTTTTTTTTTTAAAATTTAAAAATTGAGTTACTTCGGAAATGTTTTGAGCCATTTTAGAAAATTGCTGAGTCTTGCTTGCCAGATTTTAATTCATTTTTGACAATTCTTTAACTGTTTTGAAACAAAAAATGAATCTATTTGGAAAAGTTTTTAGTCCTTTTGGAGAATTTTAAATATAATAATAAATATATGGAATATATTAAATAAAATAGCAAGATATAAAATAGCATATATACATAATCACATACACACACACACACACACAGACATATATATGTAATATTGAGTCGCAACCAAAATCCAGTGAAATTCGCTGGATTTTGGTTGATTTTTTTGTGAATATTCTTAAAGAAACATTTTTTTAAACATTTCTATATTCCCACCAAAAAATGTTCAGAAACTTTCCAAAAATGTTGAAAATGTGGACATCAGAAGTTTCACTGTGAAAATTTTTTTTTTCCACATTTTCAAACTTTGAAACGGATCAGTTTGACCCTCAGGACGACATGAAGGTTAAAGAAGACACCGAGTTCTTAATAACAGGTTCTCTGCTATCCCATGCTGTTAAAACATTACATTTAATGTTTATCGGCTCCAAATATTATCGTCTTTCTTGACTACCAACAGTCGGTATCGGTCCTAAAAAAAACATATCGGTCGTTCCCTAGATGAAAGCTTGTAGGAGAAGGTCCAGAAGTGTAGAGGAAGAGACGACGTTGAAGGATGAGGAAGGATGATGGAGAGTTTTTCTCCTCGCTGCTGCCAGCATCTCTGCCTGGTTGCTATGGGAACCACTCGTTCGTCGTGAAGCCTCTTTCACACCGACTCTCATCTTTTCATGCCGCCGCTGTAATTTCGTCAGCGGGACGGTGAAAGCCAAGCCAGCCAGAGTCTGTCTGTCAGAGGCTGGGAGGAAGCTGCTGGGTGGTGGCAGGTCCCAGCTGAGTGGAATTCAAGGCCCTGTCATCCATCCGGCAGAGGACGGAGTGGATTAGCTGGTGTCCTTGACCCACTGTGGCCCGGCGCTGTAGGCTGGCGTAGAAAACCGGAGGGTGGCTGGGCCGAGTGGGTGGATGGGACCCGGAGAGATGGTGGGCTGGTGGCACAAGAATGGAACCATTGGAGGGCCGTTATGTAATCTGACAGTCTGCATTTGAAGCACCGATTCTGGTCCTGCTGTGGGGTTTTGGTCGGTTAAAGGCCTCTAACTGAACACAAACGTCACTCACTGAATCTGAAACAAACATCTGCCAACATCTGCTCCAGGCAGGATTATTATCTATTATATAAATAATCTATTTAAATGTATCGTTTAACCCTTGTGTTGTCCTGCGGATCAAAATTGACCCGAAGTTCTTACGCATAACTTCCTACAAAATACGTATGTATTTCCTATATGTTTCTTTGTTTCATGTTATTTTACATTAGCCACAAAAATTTACAGACTATTTTTGTAACTTTATTGAGAATTTAGTTTATTTCAAAAATGTGGAAAATGTAAAAAGTCTGCAAAATAACCGGGAAAAATTCCCTAAAATTACAGATTTTTATTTTTATATATATATATATATATATATATATATATATATATATAAAGTAAAAAGTCATTTTACTCGAAATTTTACTGTATATAACTTAACATAAAAGTTTGTTTGTTGTATATTGAACAAATTATGTCCACCTATAAAATGAATAATCTTAAAATAAACCATGGTTGTTAAACAAATGTTTATATATACAATAAACAGTTATATTTAGATTATTTCAAGTACAGTGAGAGTTTTTTACACGTAACTTTCCATAGAATTCGTATAAATTTCCTAAATCTTGTCATTTCTTTTGTACCTTTATTGACATTTTTATGTAGAATTACCAGTGGAGCCCAGCCTGTAAAGCAGTAATAATGTTTATTTTCCTGACAGTCAGCTGGGTGTGTGTGAATCCTGCAGAGGGCTGATTGTTGGGAGTGTTTCAGGTCCGGTGATGCAGCATTAATGTTGATTAACGGTTCGGTGCAGCAGCAGTGCGGTGCTTCCATAGACTGTCTAATAATCCAGTCTGTGATAGACTGTCTAATAATCCAGTCTGTGATAGACTGTCTAATAATCCAGTCTCTGATAGACCGTCTAATAATCCAGTCTGTGATAGACTGTCTAATAATCCAGTCTCTGATAGACCGTCTAATAATCCAGTCTCTGATAGACCGTCTAATGATCCAGTCTCTGATAGACCGTCTAATAATCCAGTCTCTGATAGACCGTCTAATAATCCAGTCTCTGATAGACCGTCTAATAATCCAGTCTCTGATAGACCGTCTAATAATCCAGTCTCTGATAGACCGTCTAATAATCCAGTCTGTGATAGACTGTCTAATAATCCAGTCTCTGATAGACCGTCTAATAATCCAGTCTCTGATAGACTGTCTAATAATCCAGTCTGTGATAGACTGTCTAATAATCCAGTCTCTGATAGACCGTCTAATAATCCAGTCTCTGATAGACCGTCTAATAATCCAGTCTGTGATAGACTGTCTAATAATCCAGTCTCTGATAGACCGTCTAATAATCCAGTCTCTGATAGACTGTCTAATAATCCAGTCTGGGTGCTCTACAGGAACCTGGACCAGCCTCTCCGGGTCTTTGTGAGTGGGTTGTGTTGTTGTGTTTGTGTGGTTGTGTGCTGACAGCTGGCTTCTATAAATAAACGTCCAGGCGGGGGGGGGGGGACAGGGGTGAGGACGGGGGAAACCAACAAATGCAGAGCGAGGAGGGGGAGGCTGACGGACTGATACAGATGTACTGAAACACTCGGAGGAATGCGGTCAGCGTCCTGCCTTCCTGCACCACATGTCACCGCCGTCTCGGCCAATCAGCGGCCTCAGCTGGGATCACATGACCAGCTCTGTTCCGCTACATGTGTCACAGCTGAAGACCTGAGTTTTTCTCACATGAGCGTCGCTTCCTTCCCTCCTGTTGTGACTCGAGAAAACATCCAGTGACAGAAAGATTCAGAGACAGAAAAACTGGAATCCAGACTGACTTTTACTCGTTAGTAGAAGTTAGCAGCACATGATTTTACGTTAAGCCTCCTGTTGTCCTCATTTACAGGCACCAAAAAATATTGTTGCCTTGTCTGAAAAAAATCCAAAAATTCTGCAAAAAAATCCCCAAATTTATGATAATTTGCAAAACCTTCAGGAAGAAAATACCAATAATTCCTTAAAAGTTTCCCTTAAAAGTTTTATATATATAAAAAAAAAAATCTTCCAAATTTGGCAAGAAAATTCTTGTAAATATTTTCAAAAAATGAGTAAAAATCTTCCAAAAAAAAATCCTAAAAACATCTAAAGTGATTCCATATATATCAGTAAAACTTCTGATATTTTCTATAAGAACATTTACATAAAAATCAACCAAAATCCAGCGAAATTTGCTGGATTTTGGTTGATTTTTTTGTAAATGTTCTTACGAAATATTTTTAACATTCCTTTTTTCCACCAAAAACTGTTCAAAAATCTCCCAAAAATGTTGAAAATGTGGACATCAGAAGTTTGACTGTGAATTTTTTTTCTCCACATTTTCAAACTTTGAAACGGGTCAATTTGACCCACAGGACGACACCTGGGTTAATTTAGGAGGTAATATGGTGTATTTATTGTCAATAACTGTACTTTTCACTAAGCTTTGTTTTATTTTTAACATGCTCTTTTGCACATTTCCACATATTTATAGACCTACAAGGGAAAAAGGTCGATGATTAAATGATTAAATAAACAAATGACAATACTTGTTGCTATAGTTTCTGTCATTTTTACATTATATCAAATATAATATGAGTTTTACATTAACTTTTGTATATTTGGCACATCTAAAATGTTAAAAAATAATGTGTCCACCGAAAAAAATGTAGGTGAAAAAATGTAAAAAAAAAAAAAAAAAAACACACAAAGAAACCAAACAAATTTCCTAAAATGAAAGTGGCGCTGAAAGAAAAGTGAAAGTTTGGTCAGACTCAGCAGGTAGGCGACAGGAAACCGACACGGCTGAGCTGTTTTTCATCACATGGACAGAACCGGAGTGACTTCCCGGTTCCGAGGAGCATCGGCTCCCCATTAATTTGTCATGTCGCTGTCACCGAGCCTCGTCGGATCGAGTCCCGACGAGATGGAGGTGAGCGGTATCACTGACACCAGACCACTTTCACTGTCAGGCCTCCGGTTACCGTCTAATCGCTGCGTTGGGTTTGGTTTCCTGTGTTGCCTTTGAAACACTGAACACCTGTCCGTCTAGCTGAGCCAACGTACCTGTCGAGATGCTTCACCTGAACGTGTGTTTTATTCATTAGTGATCAATATGTCCTCCCCAGCAGGTCTGTAATGTAGAAAAATAAAAGTACAAAACAAAATTTACCTTTAAAACATGTAAATAAAACTAAAAACTATCTTTATGTTTAGATCATAGCAAGCAAAATATAAGTTTTTCCTCATAATTTACCATGAAAAACTTGTAAAAAAAAAAAACAAAAAAAAAACCATTATGTCCACCTATATATCAATGGAGTTATGTTAAATGAATGTTAAAAAAAAAAAAAAAAAAACCCACATTCATCCTCCTGTTGTCTTCATTTACAGGCACCAAAAAATAGTGTTTCCTTGTCTGAAAAAAATCCAAAAATTCTGCAAAAAAATTCCCCAAATTTATGAAAATTTGCAAAACCTTCAGGAAAAAAATTCCAATAATTCCTTAAAAGTTTCCCTTAAAAGTTTTATTTAAAACAAATTCCCCAAATTTGGCAAGAAAATTCTTGAAAATCTTAAAAAAAAAATCCCAAAAAATATCTAATGATTCCATATATATCAGTAAAACTTCTAATATTTTCTTAAGAACATTCACATAAATTTTTTTTTGTGAATGTTCTTAAGAAACATTTTTAACATTTTTTTTTTCCGCCAAAAAATGTTGAAAGATTTACCAAAAATGTTGAAAATGTGGACATCAGAAGTTTGACTGTGAAAATATAAATTTGTTTTCCACATTTTCAAACTCAATTTTGACCCACAGGACGACACGAGGGTTAATTTGGTCTAAAAAGAACATACAAATATTCAGTTTGCTGCCATGTATGGAAAAAGAAGAAGTGTCTCATTTAAATTTACATAAAAACATTGCGTATTTTATAGATTTTGTTTTACATTTGACATGTAGATTCAGTTTTTTGTCACACTGGTGTCATTTTACGACTTTACCTCGACCGTTAGCTGCTTTTTACTGAATGATTCAGAGATTTCGGAGGTTTTTGTGTCACAGAGAGGCTGTGGAGGAAGATAAGGCTGGGCGGGTTTGACTTATCGGCAGCATCAGGATGTCAGGACTCCTCCACTTCCTCCCTTTCTGCTTGCATTGCAAACCTGAAGCAGCCTTGTGAAAGACTGGTTTCTGCGGGCAGACGGTCACATGCTGGCTGCAGTTCTGCTGCACATGTCCGGGGAGAAAGGCAACCAAAGCGTCGGCGTTTTTAACTTAAATATTTTTGTCCTCTGCCCCATAAAGCATATTTCTATAATATCTGGTGTTGAAACGACTTCCTGACAGCGTCGGCGGCAGCAGACGGTCAGAAGTGACTCATCTGACACTTCAGCAGCATCAACATCTCAATATATACCAGCAGAGATGTGGAATAAGCAGCTTCCTGTTAACCCTCGTGTCGTCCTGCGGGTCAAAATTGATCCGTTTTAAAGTTTGAAAATGTGGAGGAAAAAAAATATTTTCACAGTGAAACTTCTGATGTCCACATTTTCAACATTTTTGGGAAATTTGTGAACATTTTTTGGTGGAAAAAAGAAATGTTAAAAATGTTTCCTAAGAACATTCACACAAAAAAAAATCAACTAAAATCCAGTGAATTTCGCTAGATTTTGGTTGAAAATATTAGAAGTTTTGCTGATATATATGGAATCACTTTAGATATTTTTAGGATTTTTTTGAAGATTTTTACAAATTTTTTACAATATTTACAAGAATTTTCTTGCCAAATTTGGGGGATTTTTTTCAATAAAAATTTAAAGGAAAACTTTTAAGGAATTATTGGAATTTTGTTCCTAAAGGTTTTGCAAATTTTCAGAAATTTGGGGAAATTTTTGAATTTTTTTCAGACAAGGAAACGAGGACAACAGGAGGGTTAAATTTGAGGGATTTTTTTTAGGGAACTTTTCAGGAATTTTCATATTGCACTGCCCTTTTATTGCTTCTTTTGCACTTCTGTTTGGATGCTAAACTGTTCTGTTATCTCAGTGCAATGACAGTAGGATTTAATCTAATCTAATTTTATTTATTTTCTTCTTTCTCCTCAGTGTTTGTATCAGAGCACAGAACAAAATCAAGTCTTTACGATGAAACCTAAACACCGGGCAATGAGGAAACCGTCTGGATGAATGAAAAGCGTCTCAGAATGAACTCTGACTGTCCTTTCTCTGTTTTCCCTGCAGCCTCTTGCACAGTGGTGGCGGCTGATGCCCAAAGATGCTGCCAAGATGCCGGAGAGCGCGTGGAAGCTGCTCTTCTGCAGCATGTCATGGTCCTACAGCACCTACCTGCTCTTCTTCACCTCCTACTCCTTCTTCCATGACCCACCCTCCGTCTTCTACAGTAAGAGCCTCAAAATAGTGACGTTTAACCCTCTGAACTCCAGCAGCTTCTGGGTGTTTTTTCACACATTTTCACTCATTTTTCGCTTCAATATAAAGTCCTGCACCTCTATGGAAACACAACTACCATGACTAGAAGTGCAGGTGTTACCAGAACTGGAATAAAAGACGGCGATTCTGCATACTATACATATTTAACTACTCATAATATTAGTTTCTGTTCTTGTTTCCTCTCTGCTCTATGTAAATACAGCCTGCAGTTCAATCCAAAAGTCTCTGAATTTTCCTCACATGACTGTTAGTCGTAGATGAATCAGTCATGGCTTTTTATTTGTGCCGAAGAGCCCAGAATTTTTTGGTTTTTACAGAATGTGGCTACTGCAAAAAGTTTAATTTTGATGAAATTTTACATTAGAGATATAAAATAAAGACATTTTGATGAACAATCGAGATTTTAACCCTCCTGCTGTCTTCATTTTCGGGCACCAAAAAAATATTGTTTCCTTGTCTGAAAAAAATCAAAAAATTCAGCAAAAAAATTCCACAATTTTCTGAAAATTTGCAAAACCTTCAGGAAGAAAATTCCAATAATTCCTTCAAAGTTTCCCTTAAAAGTTTTATTTAAAAAAATAAAATCCCCCAAATTTGGCAAGAAAATTCTTGAAAATATTTTCAAAAAAATAAGTAAAAATCTTCCAAAAAAATCCTAAAAATAACTAAGTGATTACATATATATCAGTAAAACTTGTAATATTTTCTTTGAGAACATTCACATAAAAATCAAGCAAAATACAGTGAATTTTGCTGGATTTTAGTTGATTTTTTGTGAATGGTCTTAAAAAACATTTTTAACATTTCTTTTTTTCCACCATAAAATGTTCAAAAATTTCCCCAAAATGTTAAAAATGTGGACATCAGAAGTTTCACTGTGAAATTATTTTTTTTTCCACATTACAAACTTTAAAACAGGTCAATTTGACCCGCAGAATGACACGAGGGTTAAATAAATGCGGTAATTTGGGCGACTTTTACAAAATAACACACCTTTTACAACCACTGGCAGCTTTTGGGGTTCAGAAGGTTAAAGTTGAATTATTTTGTTAATTGAGTCATCTACATCCCGATAAAAAATCAGTTACAAGTTGATTTAAAAGGTGAGATGAGACTGAATAATGAGGACAAACGTGTTTATTAGTGGTGCAGCTGAGCCGGTTTCTTACCTGAAGTCATTTTAATGTCCTGAAACTGTGCAGAGACTCTGAGAATTCAAACAGGCAGATATTTATAGTGGTTTGTACAGGATTTACAGCCCGGTGCTTCATGCATATTCTCAGCCTTTAATTGATCCCACGCTCCTGTTCTTTCATGATTAGATGCAGTTATTGACACAAAACCACCCACATTTTCTTTCTTTATTCATTTATTTGTTACGGGGCGCTTTAAATTCTGCCACAAAATGCATGAAAAATGATTCACATCTAGAGCCTCACTGGGAAAAATGCTCCTCTCAAAACAAGAAAAAAAACAATTTGTTTCAAGGAAGTTTTACCTTGAAATAAGTGAAAAAAACTGCCAATAGAACAAGTGAGAAATGGCTTTGGAAGTTTTCTTGAAATAAGTTATGATATTTATAATATTGAGATCTTAAAATTAGCTGATAAAACTTATTTTAAACTATATTTTACCAGGATTGTCAAGCTTAGGAGTCTTAAAATAAGCCAGACATGCTAATAAATAGTAGTTTTTCACTCAAAAATAGATTTTTGCTTTCATGTAACCTCCTAATCTGAGATGTATTAAACTTATTTTGAGTTGTATTATAGCAGAACTTCTCTAGATTTAAGACCGTCTTGTACTTGAAATAAGATTCCAAAGATTAACTGAAGCATTTTGAGATATAATGTCTTCTCCCAGTTAACTAGAAATCCTAATATTTAGTCGTGTTTTGACAACATTTAGAGGTGTTGTGTTTTAGAGGAAGCCAAGCAGGTGATTTTAACTGAAAAGTAGACATTTACTTTTTAAACATTCATGCTGAGTACAAAATTTAAGATGTATTTGACTTATTTTAGATTGTATAACAGTGACATGACTCCAGATTTCAGACCAGCTTGTCCTTGAAGCAGCATTTTCAGATATCCGTCTGTATACAGTTGGTTGAAAATACATTAGTTGTAAATATGACCATGATTCTTACTCCCTTATTTATAAATAACTCTACACCATGTAAACAAGTCTAGTATTGAAATCAACTATTTATTTTTGAATTTACATGCAACGTATTAGCAAACTGGACAATATGAACTAACTGGTGATTTTCCAATAAAACGCATTTACTTGAATCTAGTGAAGTTTATTTCTTAAATCAAGATTATGTAGCTTCTACTAATAACACCTCAGCTTGAAAAATGTATGAAAAGTAAAATGAACCTTGTTTATTGTAAAATTCAACTCAAAATAAGATCATTTCAAGATTGTTTGACTTAACAAGACATTTAAGATGAATTGTCTTAAAACAAGTCCCTCCATCTGCTGAAATGTCTCTTGTTAAGTGAATTTATGTTAACCCTCATGTCGTCCTGCAGGTCAAAACTGACCCGTTTTAAAGTTTGAAAATGTGGAAAAAAAATATTTCTACAGTGAAACTTCTGATGTCCACATTTTCAACATTTTTGGGAAATCTTTGAACATTTTTTGGTGGAAAAAAGAAATGTTAAAAATGTTTCTTAAGAACATTCACAAAAAAATCAACCAAAATCCAGCGAATTTCACTGGATTTTGGTAGATTTTTATGTGAATATTCTTAAGGAAAATATCAGAAGTTTTACTGATATATATGGAATCACTTTAGATATTTTTAGGATTTTTTTGGAAGATTTTTACTCATTTTTTAAAAAATATTTACAAGAATTTTCTTGCCAAATTTGGGGGATTGTGTTAAAATAAAACTTTAAAGGAATTATTGGAATTTTCTTCCTGACAGTTTTGCAAATATTCAGAAATTTGTGGAATTTTTTGCAGAATTTTTGGATTTCTTTCAGACAAAGAAACAATATTTTTGGTGCCTGTAAATGTTTTAAAGTTTGAAAATGTGGGAAAAAAAATATTTTCACAGTGAAACTTCTGATGTCCACATTTTCAACATTTGTGGGAAATCTTTGAACATTTTTTTGGGGAAAAAAAAAGAAATGTCAAAAAACACGTTTCTTAAGAACATTCACAAAAAAATCAACCAAAATCCATCGAATTTCGCTGGAAAAAGTTTTTAATCACTTTAAATATTTTTAGGATTTTTTGGAAGTTTTTTACTCATTTTTTGAAAATATTTACAAGAATTTTCTTGCCAAATTTGTGGGATTTTTTAGGAAACTTTTCAGGAATTATTGGAATTTTCTTTCTGAAGGTTTTGTAAATCGTCTGAAATTTGGGGAATTTTTTGACAGAATTTTTGGATTTTTTTCAGACAAGGAAACAATATTTTTTGGTGTCCATAAATGAAAACAACAGAAGGGTTCAGTGAATTTATCTTAAATCAAGTGGGATGAGACATTCTGACTAAGACTAAGACAAATAGACTTGGTAGGATGTAGAGTTTCTGCAGCTCTTCCGTCAGACCTGGAGGTGTCTGGGCTGCTGAGTGGAGCCTCCAAAGTCTGGCCGACAGCGCCAGGTTCATCTTTAATCGCCACTTCTCCTCTAATAGCCGTCAAACTGAGCAGCGTGGAGAGGCAGAGCAGTATGAGGGAGGGAGGACGAAGCAGAAGAAATCAAAGCAGAGCGGCAGAAGCAAGGCCGGGTTCTGAGTCCTGAAGAGGAGAATAAAAAGTGCAGCAGAAACCGGCAGCTCCGGTTCCTCTGGCAGCTCGTCTGTTGTGATCCAGGCCTCCTCTCAATGTTTAATGACGGAAGGGCCGATCAATAAACATTACAACGTAACCTCATCTCACCAGAGACAAACTGCGCTCCGGCCTCGGAGGAGAAAGTTTCCGTCCAACATCCGATAGGTTTCAGAGACGAGAGGCGGCTTCAGCTCGTCTGGTTCGCTTCAGGAAACCTCCTTTTTGAGCTCAACCTGATCCTGAAGCTCCACAAAGTTACTGCGTTT
>NC_072767.1:3334552-3347052 GCF_022539595.1 Amphiprion ocellaris | reverse complement strand
CCAAAACTAAGTTCTATAAAGTATTTTTTGGGCGCGTTTTGAGAATTTTCAAAACTTCAGAACTTTCAAAAGTGGTCTTATGGCCCCAGAAAGTTCCTGTAAGTGTAAATATATGGATGTATTCATATTTCCTACTAAAATCTAGTCTTTGGTCGACATTTTACCAACTTTAAAGGCTCTATCATCCGTGGAAAGTTTGGCCAGACAAGGTTCCATTTTTTTGCTGTTTTGATAGAATGATGATGTGAAACACAAAAACTAGTGTGTATAGGGGTCTTCATGTTCTCATTATGTGTGCAAAAATAGAGTTATAATGCAGAGGTACCCAACCGTTTGGCTCCCAGATGAAGAAATGATAACATTTTTGATTACTGGCCCTTATATAAGGAAAAAAAGTGGTCTTGTGGCCCAAAAAGGTTCCTGTAAGTGCATATATATTCATATTTTCTCCCAAAAAACTGTCTTTAGTTGACATCTCACCAAATTTGGAGGCTCTAACATCAGTAGAATTTGATGTGTGACAAGTTTGACAAGTCAAGGTTCCATTTTTTTTTTTTTTTTTTTTTCAATTTTGACAAAATGGTGATGTGGAGCACAAAAACTAGTGTGTAGAGAGGTCTAGAAATTGTCGTTATATGTGTAAAAGTAGAGTTTAAATATATAGATTTTCAACTATTTTGGCTCCCACATGAAGAAATGATGACTGTCATTCTTGACCCTTGACAATGGAAAAAAGTACAACTTTTTCCAGCAATTGTGTCATTTGGACCCAAGAAAGTTCCTGTAAGTGTTATATATGGATGCATCCATGTTTTTGCCTAGAAATAAAGACAAAGATACTTTATTAATCCCCAGAGGGGAAATTCAGGTGTCCAGCAGCCCAGAGTGCACGACATACATTCAGACTCAACCATACACGTTAAAAAAGATAAATCCAGTCTTTGGCCGACATTTCACCAACTTTTGAGGCTCTAACATCAATAGAATCTGATGTGTGGCTGCTATGACAAGACAAGGTTTACTTTTTTCCATTCTTCAATGGAATTTTTTTATTTTTTGCTATGTTGACAAAATGGTGATGTGGAGAACAAACGCTGATGTGTATGGGGTGTATCTATATTGTCATATGTGCAAAGTTACAGTTTAAATGTTAAAGTTTGACAAGACAAGGCTCCAGGGAGTCTATAGCTCAATGGGTTAATCGGGCGACCCATGTACAGGAGCTGATCTCAGACACAGTGGCCCGGGTTCGAGTCCCGCTCATGGCACTTTGCTGCATGTCTTACCCCCACTCTTCTCCCCCGTTTCCTGTCTGTCTCTCACTGTGCCTATCAAATAAAAGCCAAAAGATAATTTTAAAAAGACAAAGTTCCAGTTTTTGCAGTCTTGCCAGAATGGTGATGTGGACTGGTGTCCATAAGTGTCTATATGCTGTCATTCTATGTGCAAAGTTACAAGTTTCTTCCATGTTGTCTTCATGGTGAAATTTAACAAGTGAGGCTAATTTTGTCCTTATTGGATGATCTCATGCAACTACTGAGATGAACACTGAACGCAATGCAGCTAATGGCTGCTGGAATCCACAGATAAAACTGACTCCAGCAGATCCAGATGTTCCAATGGACAGATTTTTAGTTTTCTTAAATTTTGGAAATTGAAAAATATGCAAATTTTTTTAAATGAGGTTTGCATTGGGGCCCCAGTAATGCAGCAATGCGGTAACTTTTTATATATAATGACAGTATATAGACTGTAAGGACATCAGTTTTTGTCTCCTACCAGTGAGTCCACATCAGCATTTAGTCAAAATAGCTAAAAACTGGAACCTTGCCTTGCCAAACTTGCCAGATATCAAACTCTACTTATGTTAGAGCCTCAAAAGTTGGTGACATGTCGATGAAAGACTGCATTTTAGCAGAAAATATGGATTGATCCATGTATATACACTTACAAGAAGTTTTTGGGACCACAATGTCACAATTGTTTGAAAAAAATGCATATTTTTTTCCATTTTCAAGTGTCAATAATTACAATTTTTGCTTCTGCTCGAGCCGTTCAGTCATTTGGATCTACTGGAAACCATTCTGTTGGTGTCCTCACCAAATTTCATGGCTGTAGGAGTTTTATTTCTGGAGATACTGGACCCTTAAAATGGCTTCACAGCTGAAATGTTCCTTTAGAGAGTGAAAATATCAAAGTTCCAGGGTCTGAAAACAAATTAAATTCATAAAATTCAGCCAAAATACTTTACATAGCTTAGTTTTTGTCCTAAATAACAAAACATCTCATCACTGATTGCGGTTTGGTTCCATTAAGAGGAAAAGAAAACAACCTTTCTTGGCATCATTAACTTGGAATTTGAATCTGCAGGCGAATAGCTGGATGTTTGTTTGCATGTTGGAGCCTGAGTGAAGGAACGAGGTGGTAAACAGACAGAACAGAGTTTCATCAAAGGCCTGAGAGCCCAACAGTCGACTCTCTGACTGTTGGATCTATTGTGAGGCTGCCAGGAAAGTAGAAAAATCCTTCTCTCCTCTCTCCTTTGCTTCCCTACAATTTACCGGGTAATTATTCCATTGTGTAAACAGTGATTACTGTGGCCGAACATTGGCAGGTCTCCTGTCGCAAAGCTCACATTTCTGTCAAAGCCACAGTGTCACTGAACACTAAAATAGAGGTCGTGAAATTAATCTGGCAGAGAGTCAAATGTTGTTGGAACAAATCTGCAGAATCAGACTGCAGACGGCCTCCATTCTAACTGAAGACTCTTCTATCATTTGTCTGCTGCACTGTTCATTACTGTTTGTCAGACAACAAAAGGTGAAGCTGTGGACACAAAATCGTAATTTTTCACTCTTGAACACAGAAGAAAATTTGCAAAATTCTCAAACAGTGGTGGTATTGAGGCCCCAGAAAGCTCCTGTAAGTGTAAATGTTTCCAGGTTTGGCAAGACAAGGTTCCAGTTTTTTGATATTTTGACAAAGTGGTGATGTGGAGAACAAAAGCTAATGTGTATAGGCATCTATAGATTCTCATTTTATGTGCAAAAACAGAGTTTAAATGCAGATGTTCCCAACCATTTTTGGTCTCCAGATGGAAGAATGATAATATTTTGAATTACTGGCCCTTGAAAATGGAAAAAAACAGCAATTTGTTCAATCCATTTTGGCATTATGACCCTTGAAAGTTCCTGTTAGTGTGGATACATCCAAATACATCCATGTTTCATACTAAAAATACAGTCTTTGGTCAACATTATATCGACTTTTATACCTCTAACATCAGTAGAATTTGATGTGTGGCAAGTTTGACAAGACAAGGTTTCAGTTTTTGGATATTTTGACAAAATGTTGATGTGGAGCACAAAAAACTAGTGTGTTTAGGAGTTGATGTACTGTCATTATATGTGCTGCAAAAATAGAGTTTAAATACAGAAATTTAAACCACTGTAATATAATGATAATATTTTGAATTATTGGCCCTTGAAAATGGAAAAAAAAATTCAACTAATTGTGGCATTGGGACTGCAGAAGTGTATATATATATATATATATATATATATATATGGAATTGTCCTTATTTCCTGTGTATTTTAAGGTGGATTTTAATGGTTCAGAAACCTTTGAACCCACACCTGACTAACATGTGGATTAACTCAGTGGTCGGTAGAATTTCTTACTAGTTTAACAGCTAAAAAAAAAACCTTAGCTTACCTCTGTAGGCCAGTATGAGTGGGTGATGGCTCAGCCTTCCTGAGCAGCATAGTGAAGTAAAAAAAAAAGCCACTTTTGGACCTTCTTCACCAGGGCAGTGGTGTGGATAGTCCACTTTCTCTACTGCAGTCCTCTAGATAGTGAGAGGCCGGATAGGGGGGAGCTTTTCTCCTGAAGTCATCAATGATCCCCCTTGTTTTGTCTACATTGAGAATAAGCTGCCGTCCAGGTGTTGTAAAGTGTGGTGGAGGGCCAGGACCACCACTGATCTGGTAGGACGGTAGGCAACGGTAGGGCATGGAATCTCTTTCCATTGCTACGCTGATGACACACAGCTTTATCTCAGGACTGTCCCAAACCCATCTGCTACCCCGCCGTCTTCATCATCATCATCAACTTCATCAGTACTGTCCACCCTGACCACCTGCTTGGAGAAGACAAAGGCCTGGACGAGTCAAAACTTTCTCCAGCTAAACAGTTTCAAAACTGAAGCCGTTCTTGTCGGTGCCCCTCATCAGGTCCAAACATCTTCCATAACCACCATCACCATTTCCGGACAAGACATTCCCATCTCATAGAGACGACAGAGAAGACAAACAACATAGTTTGGTGGTTATTTCTTCTTGCAGGTTGGACAGACTGCTGATGGTTTTCTGAGATTTCATGCCAATAAAACACAATGAAATCAGAAGAAAGTGAGACAGAAGAACAGACGGATGTTCAGAGGAAAATCTCCTCTCATGATGAAGCTCCTGATGGTGGTTTCAATCCAACACTGTAAGAAAAATGTAAAAAATATGACAATTAGCAACAGCAGACAAACAAAGACACTAAAATTAAAGTGAAAAATCACACATTTAGAGACATTTTCATTATATGGGTTGCAGAGAAACAACAAAAAACTAAATTATTATGATGAAACACCTTTAATAAAATGCTCAAATTTTCTGGGAAATTAAACCTCAAGAGCTGTGTCTTGACAAAAAGTTTAATTAACAAGGTTTGCTTGATTTCTATCCAGAATTGCATTGAATTTAAATGGTAAAATACAAATATGTATTCAACCAATAAAATTTACCTGAACAATACAAGGCAGATTGAATTGAAAGTACAGGCATAAGCTTTTATTTATTTATTTTTATTTATAAATGACCTTAAATTTTATGGTTATCAAAAGTCTGGATCAACAGCTTTGTAATGATTTCCCATTGCCAGATATAGCTGCCAGGCACGACGTCACTGTAACCATGACAATGAGTGAACACTGTAGTATATTGTCCAAAATGTCACAAAAACGTCATAGTTTAGCATGTGGTCCAAAATGTCAATAAAACGTTATAGTTTAGCATGTGGTCCAAAATGTCAATAAAACATCATAGTTTGGTATGTCATCCAAAATATGACAAAAACGTCATAGTTTAGTATGTCGTCCAAAATGACAATAAAACGTTATAGTTTAGTATGTCATCCAAAATGTCAATAAAACATCATAGATCAATATGTCGTCCAAAATGTAAAAAAAAAAATCATAGTTTAGTATGTCGTCCAAAATGACAATAAAACGTTATAGTTTAGCATGTCATCCAAAATGTCACAAAAACGTTATAGTTTAGCATGTCATCCAAAATGTCAATAAAACGTCATAGTTTGGTATGTCATCCAAAATGTGACAAAATTGTCATAGTTTAGTATGTGGTCCAAAATATGACAAAAACGTCATAGTTTAGTATGTCGTCCAAAATGTTGAAAAAACGTCATAGTTTAGTATGTCGTCCAAAATGTCAATAAAATGTCATAGTTTAGTATGTCATCCAAAATGTCAATAAAACGTCATAGTTTAGTATGTTGTCCAAAATGTCAAAAAAACATCATAGTTTAGTATGTCGTCCAAAATATCAATAAAACATCATAGTTTAGTATGTCGTCCAAAATGTCAATAAAACGTCATAGTTTAGTATGTCGTCCAAAATGTCAATAAAACGTCATAGTTTAGTATGTTGTCCAAAATGTCAATAAAACATCATAGTTCAATATGTCGTCCAAAATGTCAAAAAAAATCATAGTTTAGTATGTCGTCCAAAATGTCAATAAAACCTCATAGTTTGGTATGTCATCCAAAATGTGACAAAATTGTCATAGTTTAGTATGTGGTCCAAAATATGACAAAAACGTCATAGTTTAGTATGTCGTCCAAAATGTTGAAAAAACGTCATAGTTTAGTATGTCGTCCAAAATGTCAATAAAATGTCATAGTTTAGTATGTCATCCAAAATGTCAATAAAACGTCATAGTTTAGTATGTCGTCCAAAATGTCAAAAAAACGTCATAGTTTAGTATGTCGTCCAAAATGTCAATAAAACATCATAGTTTAGTATGTCGTCCAAAATGTCAATAAAACGTCATAGTTTAGTATGTCGTCCAAAATGTCAATAAAACGTCATAGTTTAGTATGTTGTCCAAAATGTCAATGTCGTCCAAAATGTCAAAAAAAATCATAGTTTAGTATGTCGTCCAAAATGAAAATAAAACGTTATAGTTTAGCATGTCATCCAAAATGACAATAAAACGTTATAGTTTAGTATGTCGTCCAAAATGTCACAAAAACGTCATAGTTTAGTATGTGTCCAAAAGGTCAATAAAATGTCATAGTTTAGTATGTCGTCCAAAATGACAATAAAACGTTATAGTTTAGCATGTCATCCAAAATGTCACAAAAACGTCATAGTTTGGTATGTCATCCAAAATGTGGACAAAACGCCATAGTTTAGCATGTGTGGGATTTCTATGATATTTCTAAATGGAGTTCTTATATTGTTTTTATACTAACGGCTTGCATTTAAAGAATCATATGTTTAATATTAACTGCTTGCTTTTATAGAATCATATTCGTTATGTTTTGCGCTGTTTATGATGATATTTTACACTGTCTATAAAGATGGTAAAATACTGGATGAGGGAGGTATGCAAGAGTGGAAAAGAACTAGGTGAAAAGTTATGATGGAGACTCTGTTTCAGATTGTACTGGAGACTCTGTTTCACAGATAAGAACAACTGCTGAGGTTTCATCCTCCCCCACAAAGAGAGGGGAACCTTCTTCATGGCTGTGAGGTTCGGAGAATCCAGATCGGGACAGCAAGATGGCTGCTCATATGCAAAGGAGGGGTCAGATGCACAGAAGACAACCAACCAGAAGAAAGACACACCCTGAATGCTGATGCACCTGTGAAACTAAATATAAGGCTGGGTCAGGGGAAGAATAGTGTGTCAGACTTCGTGAACTGACAAGAACTCTGTTGTTGTCAGGGATAGAAATTTGGACCCAGAGCTCTTTACTATATTCGATCTGCTGTTAATTAAAAATGTTTAATGAGACCTAAATACCTTCTCCTATCGCTTCATTCAATGAATGCGCAGGAGTTATCTCACACAGTCTGTTTTCCTGGTAGAATGAGATTTTGCTCCAATATAAGTTGTCCAAAACAAAAACTAATCATTGCTTCGTATGTTGTCTGCAATGTGATAACAATTAAATAGATTAGCATGTCATCCAAAATGTCAATAAAACGTCATAGTTTAGCATGTCGTCAAAAATGTCAAGAAAATGTCAGAGTTTAGTATGTCGTCCAAAATGTCAATAAAACGTCATAGTTAAATATGTCGTCCAAAATGTCAAAAAAAATCAGTTTAGTATGTCGTCCAAAATGACAATAAAACATCATAGTTTAGTATGTCGTCCAAAATATGACAAAAACATCATAGTTTAGTATGTCGTCCAAAATGTCAATAAAACGTCATAGTTTAGTATGTCGTCCAAAATGTCGATAAAACATCATAGTTTAGTATGTCGTCCAAAATGTCAATAAAACGTCATAGTTTAGTATGTCGTCCAAAATGTCGATAAAACATCATAGTTTAGTATGTCGTCCAAAATGACAATAAAACATCATAGTTTAGTATGTCGTCCAAAATGTCCAGAAAACGTCATAGTTTAGTATGTCGTCCAAAATGTCGATAAAACATCATAGTTTAGTATGTCGTCCAAAATATGACAAAAACATCATAGTTTAGTATGTCGTCCAAAATGTCAATAAAACATCATAGTTTCGTATGTCGTCCAAAATGTCAATAAAACATCAGTTTAGTATGTCGTCCAAAGTGTTAAAAAAACATCATAGTTTAGTATGTCGTCCGAAATGTCAATAAAACATCATAGTTTAGTATGTCGTCCAAAATGTCAATAAAACGTCACAGTTTAGTATGTCGTCCAAAATGTCAATAAAACGTCATAGTTTAGTATATCGTCCAAAATGTCAATAAAACGTCACAGTTTATTACGTCGTTGAAAATATCACTAAAACGTTGTAGTTTAGTATGTCGTTCAAAATGTCAATAAAATGTCATAGTTTAGTATGTTGTCCAAAATGTTGAAAAAACATCATAGTTTAGTATGTCATCCAAAATGTCCAGAAAACGTCATAGTTTATTATGTCGTCCAAAATGTCAATAAAACGTCATAGTTTAGTATGTCGTCCAAAATGTCAATAAAACATCATAGTTCAATATGTCGTCCAAAATGTCAAAAAAATCATAGTTTAGTATGTCGTCCAAAATATGACAAAAAGATCATAGTTTAGTATGTCGTCCAAAATGTCAGTAAAACGTCATAGTTTAGTATGTTGTCCAAAATGTCAATAAAACGTCATAGTTTAGTATGTCGTCCAAAATGTCAGTAAAACGTCATAGTTTAGTATGTCGTCCAAAATATGACAAAAACATAATAGCTTAGTATGTCGTCCAAAATGTCAATAAAACATCATAGTTTATCATGTCGTCCAAAATGTCAATAAAACATCATAGTTTAGTATGTGGTCCAAAATATGACAAAAACATCATAGCTTAGTATGTCGTCCAAAATGTCAATAAAACATCATAGTTTATTATGTCGTCCAAAATGTCAATAAAACGTCATAGTTTAGTATGTCATCCAAAATGTGACAAAAACATCATAGTTTAGTATGTCGTCCAAAATGTCAATAAAACATCATAGTTTATCATGTCGTCCAAAATGTCAATAAAACATCATAGTTTAGTATGTGGTCCAAAATATGACAAAAACATCATAGCTTAGTATGTCGTCCAAAATGTCAATAAAACATCATAGTTTATTATGTCGTCCAAAATGTCAATAAAACGTCATAGTTTAGTATGTTGTCCAAAATATGACAAAAACGTCATAGTTTTGTATGTCATCCAAAATGTTGAAAAAACATCATAGTTTAGTATGTCGTCCAAAATGTGACAAAAACGTCATAGTTTAGTATGTCGTCCAAAATGTCAATAAAAGATCATAGTTTAGTATGTCGTCCAAAATGTGACAAAAACATCATAGTTTAGTATGTCGTCCAAAATGTCAATAAAACATCATAGTTTAGTATGTGGTCCAAAATATGACAAAAACATCATAGCTTAGTATGTCGTCCAAAATGTCAATAAAACATCATAGTTTATTATGTCGTCCAAAATGTCAATAAAACGTCATAGTTTAGTATGTCGTCCAAAATGTCAATAAAACATCATAGTTTATTATGTCGTCCAAAATGTCAATAAAACGTCATAGTTTAGTATGTCATCCAAAATGTGACAAAAACATCATAGTTTAGTATGTCATCCAAAATGTCAAAAAAAATCATAGTTTAGTATGTCATCCAAAATGTGACAAAAACATCATAGTTTAGTATGTCGTCCAAAATGTCAATAAAACATCATAGTTTAGTATGTCGTCCAAAATGTCAATAAAACGTCATAGTTTAGTATGTCGTCCAAAATGTCAATAAAACGTCATAGTTTAGTATGTCGTCCAAAATGTTGAAAAAACATCATAGTTTAGTATGTCGTCCAAAATGTTGAAAAAACGTCATAGTTTAGTATGTTGTCCAAAATATGACAAAAACGTCATAGTTTTGTATGTCATCCAAAATGTTGAAAAAACATCATAGTTTAGTATGTCGTCCAAAATGTGACAAAAACGTCATAGTTTAGTATGTCGTCCAAAATGTCAATAAAAGATCACAGTTCAGTATGTCGTCCAAAATGTGACAAAAACATCATAGTTTAGTATGTCGTCCAAAATGTCAATAAAACATCATAGTTTAGTATGTGGTCCAAAATATGACAAAAACATCATAGCTTAGTATGTCGTCCAAAATGTCAATAAAACATCATAGTTTATTATGTCGTCCAAAATGTCAATAAAACGTCATAGTTTAGTATGTCGTCCAAAATGTCAATAAAACATCATAGTTTAGTATGTCATCCAAAATGTCAAAAAAACATCATAGTTTAGTATGTCATCCAAAATGTGACAAAAACATCATAGTTTAGTATGTCGTCCAAAATGTCAATAAAACGTTATAGTTTAGTATGTCGTCCAAAATGTCAATAAAACATCATAGTTTAGTATGTCGTCCAAAATGTCAATAAAACATCATAGTTTTGTATGTTGTCCAAAATGTCTATAAGGTTTTGTACTTGGAAACAAAGTAGCAGGGATGTTTTCATACAGTATTTTTTTCAGAGGTTATGCATTGTCCATTGATAAATTTTTGTAATTTCATTTTTCCTGTAGTCACTTTAATGTTGTTGAAATTATCTTTTTCTCACTGACTGACAGTATCAGCCTGTTCCAACTCCTCATTAACTCTACACTCAGATTACACTGAGATAAATACTCATACACCAGCTTTTCACAGTGCCATCGTTTTCACATTTGTTAAATGATTTGGATTTCTGCACTTCAGTAATGCACACACAGTCTTTTTTTTATTTTATTTTCATTATGAATGGGTCATCAAATCGAAACAGTCAGATGCATAATTTTATTGAAATTTCACCAACATTCTGTATGATGAATTTGGTGTCTTTGTTCAGGATCTGCACTAGAATCTGAAACATTGTTTAGTTTTGCTTGGAAGGTTTGAACTCTTTTTGAGCAGAAATGGCATTGTATCACTTGTGGGATATTATGCTGTTATATCTTGTGTAATCAAGGATTAAAATATGAGCTAGAGAGAGGCAATAGCCACACATTTAGGCTGGAAATATTTATTATCTGCCTTACAACTACCTCTTTTAGGCATGACCCAATAGAAAAGCTTTAAAAGGCTTTAAAATGTTTAATGTTCAACGTGTGGTTCAAACACAGCAGTTCAAACATGGCTCAAAAAAGTTATATTTTGTCCTGGTTGATTTTTTTAAAAAAAGCACATTTGAATGACTAAGACATGCCAGACATATGCCACTACATCACATATCTTCTGCATCTTGTCAACAGCACAACACAGACTTTGTGGTGTCACTGGTGTCTCTACAGCCTCCAAAATGTCTCCAAGTGGCAAAATTGTGCCAACTGCTTTTACTCACTTCTGTGACACTGGAACACATGCTGAAGCATCCTGATGTCTATGAAACCTTTTCACCATCTTTCAGATATATTTTGGGGTGTGCTTCTCTTGCTGCTGATCAGTGGCGGATCTACTGGGGTGGCATAGGGTGGCAACTGCCACCCCTAGAAGATGCCTTGCCACCCCGGCTGCCACCCCAGTTCTGAACGATCTAATTCAAAAATATGTATATGAAAGGTTGTGGCCGGCCGTAAAGAGCGAAAGTCCAGGAAAGGCGAATAACGAGTGAAACTCCGATGTCCGAGTGCTTTCGAATGCACCATGTAGACGTCACGTCCTGTACAGTCTATGCTGCTACAGATACGAGGCGACACGCCCCCCTGAGGGAGCTGCTCTTAGACCTCACTCATGTGGATGACAGCTGGTCTTCGGTGTGGCCGGAAAAACGTGACAGTAAGACGCTACTTAGACTGGGTTAGGCTACATGGTAATATAACTGTTCGCAATGTATTAAATGCTAACAGTGTCGAAATTCACATAAAGTGTTTGCTTGTGAGACGAGCCACGGTTTCCAGTGAGCCTGGGCCTTGCTAATTTTTAATTATGTAGCTAGCTAATGTTAGAGAACAGCCACAGAAGGATGGTGGGGGATCGTCTGTGGAAGTTTTTTTCTCTTATTTTGATAATTACATCCTGTGGTTCTGACAACAGACTGTAAGTTAAAAGAATCACACATTCACTCAGACTTTACATGACATTAAAGTGTAACCAAACCCCCAGTCACACCAGGTTTTCATGCACTGTTTGAAAACTACATCCTGCTTGTTTAATGCTGTTTTTTATAATTTTGGTGTCAAGATCATAACACCAACATTGATGTTTCATCATAGTACAGTCATATCATTTAGTTTACAGCTCAAAAAACGTTTGCATGTTACGTATCTCTTTAAAGGTTTAAATGGTACACATCAGATTGTATCATAGTTAATAATGAAAATTATCAAAGGAAAAAACATAGTTCAGTCAGTGTGATTCTTGTAGGAGACGGTAAAGAATGAAGAGGAAGGGAACCACCAGCAGCTTTTCCCAGCCTAAAAGAAGAGAGGAGGAAGAGCATCCCAGAGAGGAGATGGAGGAGGAAGAGTTCAGAGAGAGAGAAAGAAATGAAGGCATGCAGAGCTCAGACAGCGAAAGGTAAATCAGACTATCTCTGGTCCAACTGGTCAACATGGTATGAATATTGCTTTAGTATTATATATCTGAGGAAGAGGTACACCTGTCGCAATAATTACCTTTTTGGACAAATTATTATCTGATGTAGTTAGTCTTTTAATTTTAAGATGATAAGTAGATCCTTAATTCTTAAGAATATCCAAATATTGGAAT
>NC_072767.1:2992947-3023201 GCF_022539595.1 Amphiprion ocellaris | reverse complement strand
CTCTACTCTATAAATCATCTGGAAATAGCCTTGTTTTTGCTCAAATGCCTCATTTGTTTGTCGTAGTTTGCTGACAAATCCATCAATATGAGCTTTTTTTTTGCACTTGATAAAAGCGGTGTCTCACCTTAACCCCGAGTGTTGTCCTGCAGGTCAAAACTGAGCCGTTTTAAAGTTTAAAAATGTGGGGAAAAAAATATTTTCACAGTGAAACTTCTGATGTCCACATTTTCAACATTTTTGGGAAATCTTTGAACATTTTTTGGTGGAAAAAAAAGAAATGTTAAAAATGTTTCTTAAGAACATTCACATAAAAATCAACCAAAATCCAGCGAATTTTGCTGGATTTTGGTTGAATTTTTTTGTAAATGTTCTTACAGAAAATATTACAAGTTTTACTGATATATATGGAATCACTTTAGATATTTTTAGGATTTTTTTTGGAAGATTTTTACTCAGTTTTTGAAAATATTTACAAAAATTTTCTTGCCAAATTTGGGGGAACTTTTGAAAATAAAACCTTGAAGGGAAACTTTTAAGGAATTGTTGGAATTTTCCTCCTGAAAGTTTTGCAAATTTTCAGAAACTTGGGGAATTTTTTTGCTGAATTTTTGGATTTTTTTTCAGACAAGGAAACCATATTTTTTGGTGTCTGTAAATGAGGACAACAGGAGGGTTAGTGGAAAAACACTTGACCATGTTCCATGTTTGTCTCCACCAGTCACTGCATAACAGGCTCAGGTTTCCCGGGTCAGCTGGCCGACGGAGACGAGGACGACAGTTTGTCTCCTGAAGCTTGTTACGAATGTAAGATCAACGGAGGAGGAAAGAATGGACGACACCGACGACACACCGACAAGAACGAACTCAACCAGGTACGCTGGTTCACAGACTGGTTCTTAGTGTTGGTCCTGGTTCCTCGAGGGCTCAGGGTCTGAACTGGTGAGACTTTGATTTTATAAACATTCAAAAATTCAAATCCAATCAAAGGATTGAATTTGTGTTTTTGGTGTAATACAATAAAGTAGCACAGTTAGTCTTTTTTATCTTTAAAGTACAATTCTACACAATTGTTGTGTTTCATGCAATTTGGGTATAAATATCTATATGTATACACTACTGTTCAATAGTCTGGGGTCATCTAGATAATTCCATGTTTCCATGAAAACTCCCACTTTTATCCATGTGCTAACATAACTGCACAAGGGTTTTCTAATCATCAATGAGCCTTTCAACACCATTAGCTAACACAATGTAGCATTAGAACACAGGAGTGATGGTTGCTGGAAATGTTCCTCTGTACCTCTATGGAGATATTCCATTAAAAATCAGCTGTTTCCAGCTAGAATAGTCATTTACTACATTAACAATGTCTACACTGGATTTATCATTCATTTAATGTTATCTACATTGAAAAAAACTGCTTTTCTTTCAAAAATAAGGACATTTCTAAGTGGGCCCAAACTTTTGAACAATAGTGCAGTAAAATACAGTAAAAATATAGAAAAAATGCAGTTAAAATATCGTAAAAATATAGTAAAAAATACAGTAAAAATCTCATAAAAGCTAGTAAAAATACAGTAAATATATATATATATATTCAATGTTTTTCCATTGTGATATTTTATCAAAATCACTTTATTCTACATTTCTTATACAAAACTTTACCAAATTTTAAACTGTTTGCTCGCATCATGTTCTGCAAAACACAAAAAATGTGCTCTTTTGTAAAAGAAGAAATTAATGATTCAATTGCACCTAAAGGTTTCCAGCTACAATAGTCATTTACCACATTAACAATTTCTACACTGGATTTATCATTCATTTAATGTTATCTACATTGGAAAAGAACTGCTTTTCTTTCAACAATAAGGACATTTCTAACCGGTGGTGTATGTTATTATGCTGTGATTTTTCTGGTCACTTCAGATCAGATTGGGCTGTATGTGGCCCCTGAACTAGAATGACTTTGACACTCCTGGTTTAAAATCCCCTTTCTTGTCCTGCCTCTAGGAGCCGATGGTGAGCATGGCCAGCGTGGACACCCAGACCTCCATCCCCATGAACGTGTCCCTGAGCTCGCTGCTCAACAAGGAGCCTCTGCTGGAGCTGCTTCCGGCCCTGCAGCCGCTGGAGCACCACGTCCGCTACGTCATCACCCACGGCAACGCCAACGAACACTTCCGCCTGCTGGAACGCCGTGACGGGAAGAGCGTCCTCCGGCTGGGGAAGAGGCCCCCGTCGGCCGGGTCCTACCGGCTGGAGATCGCCAGCCTGCCGCTGTTCGGGCCCCGGAGGATGCACCAGCTGGAGGAGCAGCACGACAGGCGACTACCGGCGAGGGGAGATCGGAGAAGCCCTGCGCATCAAGCTCCACATCCACCTGCACTGAGCTCAGAGCGCCGCCGCCGAAGCCGCTCTGGACTGACTCCTAAACGCCTCCTGACCTTCTACCCTCCACCTGCAGGGGCTCCGATCAGGGCTGAAAAGACTGAGTCACCGGCCCCAATCTACCACCACTTTGTTACTGTTCAACTTAATATATGTTCATGTTTTGTGTGTGTGTTTTTTTTTTACCCTTCCACTCCTGCCTGACCCTGTGAGATCCAGTGGAGGAGGTGGCAGAGAGGTGACTCCATCCTCGGACCCCAAAGAAACAACCAGACAGACGGCTCACAAGTCCATGAAGCACTTTGTACAGCTGAGCGTAAGAACGGGGTTTTAAATAGGTGGATAAAGTGCTGAGAGTGGCCCACGCTGTCTTTTTACGCAGCATGTATGTTAGTATTTAAATCACTAAAAAGGCTGGAGGTAAAGGCCACAGTGGTCCCAGGACTCCGTCACCTCTCTGTGATCTTGGTAAAAAAAATACGATTAAAATCACACCGCTGGAGATCCAGGTTTCCGCCCCGCTCAGTATTGTAGTTTGTCATTTAATGTATTTGTGCTGTTTGAAAAATGTTAACACGAAGGACTGCAACATTTCCACAGCATTTCAGGTTCTTTGGTCCATAGCTCTGTTTTCTTTTTGTTTTTTTTTATTATTGCTGGATACCAATTTACCGCTTTCTCTGTCAGATAGTGAACCGCTCTGACGTTTGTTGGGTTACCTCAGTCAGGACTCCGTGCTGCGATGCTGACTTTAAAACATGAGAGGGTGCTAGCGTCCCTCAGCGTCCACCACCAGCAGGGAACACCAGTTAGTAGCTCTAGGCTTTAAAGAAGATAGACCAGGTCGCGTTTATTTATCCTCTAAGGGATTACTATGACTTCAGGTGCACTGATTCTGGACCTTCTTTCAGCCTTTTGTCCCGCGTCAGGAGCTTTTAGCATGTCCTGCCTTTTCTTTGTTGTTTTTTTAACAAATAAAACTCTTCAGGAGAGCAGAACAGGCGCCGGGCGGCTGAAATGACACTAAGCCGACTTTATCTGACTTCTTTGACTTCACTGTGAGCTCGACGTCTGAGAGCCGAGCCTCGTTTACGACCCGACAGCAGGATAAGAAAAGGTACACGACACGTTACAGCTGTAACTGGCAGGTGAAACCTCACTCACAAAGAAACACCCATCAGGTCATATTTCATTTCTTGTGATTTTTTTTTTTTCTCTCAAAGAGGAAAAAAGGTGCTACATGATACCAACTCTTACGTAACGCTGTACAAAGAACAGTGCAGTCTTGAATCTGGATTGCAAAAGTGACTTTTTTTTTTTGCTCGGTTTTATTGTTGTGTTTGTTCGTCTTTTGTTTTGTCTCAGTTGCTGAAAAACCAATATTATAACACTTGCTTCTTGAAATTAAATTGTGTAGATGTTTTTTTTTAAATGTCAAGGCTGCCAACAAAAAAAGAAATACTCACAGTAAACCCAAGATTGAAGGCTTTAAAGTGCTGCTTACTTTGTTCTGTTTGAAAACGGCATCCTGTTTTTAAGCCACTGTTCTCAGAAAAACAGAAAACACGTCAGACTTGAAGATAATTAACATTCCGATTATCTGGGAAGCTCACACTGTCTGTAAAATGCCATCAGGATCACACAAACTCGTCCATCCTGCTCGGATCTTATGGTGCTACGATGAAAAAACGCTTTTCTCTGAACGTTGGAGGTTGCTGCACTGTCCCACAGCCTAGACTATGTTTACAAGACATAACCATTTTCTAACCTGGGAATCTTTGTATACTTGTATCTTTAATGTCAGTTTGTAATTTTCCTTTTTATTTGCCACGATGTTATTTTTTTGTTTTTTAAAGGAAAAAGGCAGTGTGTTGCGTGTGCTTACTGTATCTCAGCTTCAGTGTTAAACTTGAATCCTGTCATCATCATCATCTGCTCGCATCCAAGTATTTTGTACTTTAGAATTCAGAAAAACAAGAAAGTTTCGATTGTTTTGTTTTTTTTATTAAGCCTGAAACCTGTCGATGAACTGAAAGCTGATATGACAATCATCCAACCAGCTGAGGATCAATAAATAAATAAATCTTTTTTAAAAAGCCAAAGATTCACAACACCAAATGGCAGTTTTGTAAAATTCGAGTGATTCACATAAAATTGTAAACTTTTGTCCAGTGACTTAAATGGCAATAAAGTATTGTGGGTTATATTTTTAAGTCTTGTGTTCTTGTTGTTTTTTTTTTTTATTCCGCCAAGGAGGCAGAGCTTCGGCATCCGTCCGTCCGTCCATCCAGCCATCCATCCATCTGTTAGCAACATTACTCAAAAACAGACTAACGAATTTGGATGAAATTTTCAGGGAAGGTCAGAAATGACACAAGGACCAAGTGATTAGGTTTTGGCATTACTGTAATGCTACGTGTCCACTAACACTGGTGGACGGTCACTGGCAGCCCACTAGGTGGTCACATGACTCCCTTCAGACCTTCAGTCCGGTAGATGTGTCGGACCAACATGGCGGCTCGGCCACAAACTTTCTCTTTTATTTCAAGAACACTTCAGCAAAAAGTACTTCTGAAAGCATTTGAGGCAAGAAATAAGCTCCTTAATCTGTCCTCGTTTTAGTTTGGCTAGTTTAGCTGTTTGACGAAAGTTTCACGATGCGTCGGACTTCCGCACGCCGCATCGAATTTGCATAAAGTAGAAGTCGAATCTACCGCCTGCTACATATTTAGGTCAAGTGATTCAGTATCTGTGATTCGTAGCGTACACATGCATAACACACGCCTGTGCTCAGCGCAAGGTCATTTTGTTTGTGGGTACATCTATATTAAATGAACACATTCTATGGTGGTGTTATTTCTGTTTTTTTTTTTTTCCAAGATTTCAGCCGTGGGAAATGAAACGACTGAGCAGCCTTGGAGGAGGACTGAGCAGTCTTGGAGGAGGACTGAGCAGCCTTGGAGGAGGACTGAGCAGTCTTGGAGGAGGATTGCACTCTGAGTGCTTTTCTTATTTTTTGTGCATTCGCTGAGAAAAGCAACACAAGGAGACAATAGCAGGAAGTCCTTTTTTTATTTAATTTCCAGTCCAGTCATCAGTGGAAATCAGAGAAGAGTAAATCTGAAGTACTCACTATTTTCACTGTTTCGACCCAGTTTATCAAAAAACAAAGCAAAGACTTCAGAAAAATATGCAATTACAAAACACAAGAAAAAGCAAAGCTACCTGCTTTGCCTCCTGGGCTGCAAGACTACCTCAAAAAACCCACAGTCTAAAGATCGACACAGGAGGAGGAAGAGAGAAAAAGATAGCAAAAAGGAGACTCCAAAACTCGAGTCGAGAATAGAAAAATAAAGCTTTCTCTCGCCTAAAGGTTGCTGTTTGCTTCATCACCACACTCTGCAGGCCGACTACGGCGAAGGACACGACCGGGGAACGTAAACTCTACTTGCAGGGGTTATATAGTTTCAATATGGCTTCTCAGTTATAGACACAGTAACACACAAAATGTACACAGACAAGATTTCGTGGAGACAAACTACCTGCTCAAAGCATGTTGGAAGTCTAGTGCTGCTCGAGTATCAGAAAAAAAGCGAGTGTTTGTGCTCCTGGATCAGCACTTTAATGGTTTGTTAAAGGGGCGTCTGCTTCGGTGTAAACTCCTTATGTTCTGTCTGACAAAAACCACGCTGCTCCTAAAATCATACTGTGTTTTAAAAGCTGGGGAGTTTTGGAGCCCTGAAGTGATTCTGTGGTGACTGTTGCAGGAGGTCAGGTTAAGGCAGCTGCGCAGCTCATTGTTTCTGTCCTTCGTGGTCCAGCGTCTGGGTTTTGGTGAGTGTTTGCAGGGAGTTGAGCCACACCGACAGTCCTGCAGCCTCGTGCACTACCGTTCAAAAGTTTGGCCGATTTCATGTTCTCCATGAAACTTCATGTGCCAACATAACGCCACAAGGGTTTTCTAATCATCAATTAGCCTTTCAACACCATTAGCTAACACAATGTAGCATTAGAACACAGGAGTGATGGTTGCTGGAAATGTTCCTCTGTATCCCTATGGAGATATTCCATTAAAAATCAGTTGTTTCCTGCAGGAGGTCCTCAGTTTACAACGTCCTCGACTTACGACATCCTCGACTTCCGTTGTTTTGCCGTTACATTGGAACTGATTACGGGCCAGTCCTCGGTTTAACGTACGTCAGAACTGGTTCAGGGGAACTAGTTGGCGAGTGGGGTGGATGAATACTGTATGTTCAGTCATCGTGCGGCGATATAAGACGGCTTTGTTTCCATTTACCGCCACACTGGATTATGCTGCGTCCACTAACATTATGGCTCCCAGCCTAAGTCGGACTTAGTTTACATTTTAGCCGGTATTTTCCACCCAGTTGTGTTTCAGTGTGAGGTAATGACTGTTTCTCATTACTGTAGTTGTACAAATATGTAAACTGATTGATATCGTGATGCAGTAACGGTTTTGTTTACATTTTCACCAGAGTTCCGACTTACGGTGAAAATCAACTTACGTCACATCGTATGAACGGAACTCTGATGTAAGTCGAGGACCTCCTGTAGTCATTTACCACATTAACAATGTCTAGACTATATTTGTGATTCATTTAATGTCATCTTCATTGAAAAAAAAACTGCTTTTCTTTCAAAAATAAGGACATTTCTGAGTGAGCCCAGACTTTTGAATGGTAGTGTATTTACTCTAGTACACAGTGATCGACCAGGCTTCACTCCAACAACACGAGTTACACAACAATACGCACCGCCGTCTCTGCTTCTAAACTGCTTTTGAAAGTCAGGGAGCAGATTTCCACCCTACACCAGAGCGTAATCAAACTGACCCCTCTCCAGCCCCTCCTTGTGGTCAGTCCAGGATGATGCGGGCATGCGGCTGTAGGGGTCCAGCAGGATCCTGAAGCACCTGACCAGCAGGAAGACCAGGAAGAGCATGAGGAGGCCTACGAAGGCCAAGGCGGTGCGCTGCTCGGCGTCCACCCCGACCAGCGCCAAAGGCGGACTGCTGCTGCCGCCGCCAGGGCCGCCGGGGAGGGAGGAGCTGGCCGGGGACAGCAGCAACTCATAGTCGAGTGTGGGCACATCGTTCATCCTCCACGGGGCCCTCAGACAGGGCTTACACACTGACTGGATGGTTGGTGTGTTGGGTGGAGGCGCAGAGAAGGAAGGGAAGGTGTTCATCGGGGTTATGGAGCAGGTGTGGCCTTACGATGAGCTAAGCAGCGCCGCGGAGCTTCACTTCACTGCAGAGAGCGGGTTTGTCTAAGAGGCGTGCATCGTGGTGACGACAGCTCTCCAACACACATTTTCCTCCGGTGGCCGATTTATTTCATCAAATCTAGGTCAATCGGAGTGACATGACCCAGAGAGGTGTAGCCTTAATCTGCTCTGACAAAGTGACAGACACACACACACACACACACACACACACACACACACACACACACACACACACACACACACACACACCTTTCAATTAATACTCTTCTGCGTGACACATTTCAGCAATAAAAAAAACCCTCTTTCTTATTTGAGTGGCCGACCCTCAGGCGGTAGGTAGTTTTTTTTATTTATCGGAGCCACTTTGCCACATCAGCTCTCATTCTCACTCTGAATCAGAGCAGACAGCTAACACACACACACACACACACACACACACACACACACACACACACACACACACACGCCGTCTCCGAACACTGTCAAGGTCAGTGTTCTCTGAGGGAGCTAATATTGTGCAGATGGACTTCTAGCACCCAGCGGTGCAGCCGTGTTAGTGTTTGTGTCACTGAACTGAGAGGCAAACACTATTTAAAGCATCTGCAGAGGCCAGCAAACCAGGTGTGTGTGTGTGTGTGTGTGTGTGTGTTTGCATGTGGCTAATTAGACGTGGAGGCGAGTCGATCGATGAACTCTGAATATAAAACAGTGAATAACCTTTTTTTTTCCCTGTTTGCCACCTGCTAAAATGCAAAGTTGTTCCTGTCGGAGCGTGATAAATGGGTCAGAGCTGTCAGACGCACAAATAAGTCTCTTCCGCCGTTTTTCAGTCGGGTTGATCGCTTCAAAAAACCGCCTCTCCTGACAAGCGGAGAAGCAAGAAGAAGTAGAAAAACGCCGTGAGAAGATGTGTCTGTCTGTCAGCTACGTTGGGTTGTCAGTCACGAGTGAAAAAGTGGCTTCATCTGAATGCAGGATCTGTTGGTGGGGCTGTTCCAGGAGTCTTCAGCAGATCTCAGCACGCTTAGTGTCCTCAGATGTTCCTGGTTAAAGCTGAGCCACCTGAAGGAAACAGAGACACCAGATTAGTGGCAAAATCCACCAAAAATACTACTAATAAAGCTGTAATTTGGAGATAATATTAAAAGGTGGTTCTTTCCTCTCAAATGAGCATTTCTGCAGCTTAAAGTGAATTTAAGTCAACTTGAAGTTTCCAGTTTTTTTCCAGCTTACATGAAATTTGAAGACGTCAGACGTGCAATGCTGAAGTAAAATTCCTTTAGTGTCATTGGACAGTTGAGCAAAATTTATTTAAACTACAGTAAGAAAATGTGCAAATACAAAATATAAACTTCTAGTAGAAAAAAATACTATTATGCAAGTGTATTTATTGGGCTAGCATATTTGCTTATTAGCTAACTTGGTGCATTGAGAACCATAAATACAGTGTAACTGATCTGGCACTACTGGATATTACACAGGCAGAATATAAATTAACAAGTATAGCTTAAACTATTTTCATTTACCACATTAACAATGTCTACACTGGATTTATCATTCATTTAATGTTATCTGCATTGGAAAACACTGCTTTTCTTTAGACAATAAGGGCATTTCTAATTGACCCCAGACTTTTAAACGGTAGTGTAACTTATAGTTTAGATTGCCTAAATTCCTCTGGATGTGGAAAGAACAGTATTCCACATGTTTTCATGAGTAGAAATACTTATAAAGACGTATTTTTATTGCACAGATTTGTCCGTAAGTTCTACATGATTCAAATCCTCTGCAAAACTTGAAAGTTTAAGTGTAGTAAGTTACTGTTTTTGTCTCCTGAAGGAAAGAAAATGGCAAAACATAGATAGCAGAGGGGAAAGACAAAGCTGCCTAAAATGAGCAACGAATGGCATAGTTACACCTCCATACTAAAATCTGGTGAGTCAGACTAATTTTTGCAGAAATTACGTCACAGCATCCTCACCAAAATGATTTTAATTGATTTAACCGTCGTGTCGTCCTGCGGGTCAAAATTGACCCGTTTTAAAGTTTGAAAATGTGGGAAAAAAATATATTTTCACAGTGAAACTTCTGATGTCCACATTTCAACATTTTTGGGAAATCTTTGAACATTTTTTGGTGGAAAAAAAGAAATGTTAAAAACATTTCTTAAGAACATTCACAAAAAAAGTTCCAAAAGTTATGTGAAAGTTCCTAAAGAAAATATTAGAAGTTTTACTGATATATCTGTAATCACTTTAGATATTTTTAGGATTTTTTTGGAAGATTTTTACTAATGTTTTGAAAATATTTACAAGAATTATCTTGCCAAATTTGGGGAATTTTTTTTAAAATAAAACTTTTAAGGGAAACTTTTAAGGAATTATTGGAATTTTCTTCTTGAAGGTTGTGCAAACTTTCAGAAAGTTAGGAAATTTTTTTTGCTGAATTTTTGGATTTTTTTCAGACAAGGAAACAATGTTTTTTGATGCCCGTAAATGAGGACAACAGGAGGGTTAAAGAAACTCAAACTCTCTCAGTGCCAGAGAGTTTCTTTTTTTTGACAGTGAGGTACAGTCAGACCATTCTACACTGATCGAGACAGTAATCCTTGCAGCAGTGTTCATTCTTCCTCCTCAACAGATCAAATTTTAAACTGCTCCATCTTCCTCTCCTTTCACCTCCTAATCCTCCTCTCCACACTCTCTGTTATCTCCACATCTCTCGGTATTGCATTTGTCCGAGCAAATAGCGCCGTCACTGCTCCTTTCAGATGGGCCAGCGGGTAAAAATGGTTTACGTATCGCGTTCCCCCAATGATTTGAAACCTGGTCTGCCACGGGAGATGTGATTTTAGATTATTAATGAGGCTCTAAAACACTTTGTCTTGCCCTCCTTCATGTGAGCAAATGAATGAAGGGGTCAACAAGTGAACAAACAGTGCGCTGTAACCGTGCACTGACGAACGGGGGCTGAGGTAATGCCGTATCAGTGTTTATAATCACGCATTCATTACTGCTAATGTGGCTGTAATGACACCATAATCAGCCTCCGAATTGAGTGTCATTACAGGGGATGCTGGTGCTGTTCTCCCCACAGATGGATAACGTCACTGCTACTTATTGAGCAGAGGCTCGTAATAAAATCGCACTGTTTGATGAAATAAGGAAGGAATGACTTCATCTTCCTGTTATTGGAAACCTTAGTGGAAAAAGTTGTGCAGAACTAGTTTGATTTTTGCATGGGGTGTAGGTTAAATTATGCCTATGAGCAACTTAGCCCAATTTAACCCTCCTGTTGTCTTCATTTACGGGCACCAAAAAATATTGCTTCCTTGTCTGAAAAAAATCCAAAACTTCAGCAAAAAAAATTCCCCAAATTTCTGAAAATTTGCAAAACATTCAGGAAGACAATTCCAATAATTCCTTAAAAATTTCCCTTAAAAGTTTCGTTGTAAAAATTAAAAAAAAAAAAAAATCCCCCAAATTTGGCAAGAAAATTCTTGTAAATATTTTCAAAAAATGAGTAAAAATCTTCAAAAAAAAATCCTAAAAATATCAGTGAAACTTCTAATATTTTCTTTAAGAACATTCACAAAAAAATCAACAAAATCCAGCGAATTTCGCTGGATTTTGGTTGATTTTTTTTAGGAAATATGAATGCATCCATATGCACTACCATTCAGAAGTTTGGGATCACTTAGAAATGTCCTTATTTTTGAAAGAAAAGCATTTTTTTTTCCAATGAAGTGGACATTAAATGAATGATAAATCCAGTGTAGACATTGTTAATGTGGTAAATGACTATTGTAGCTGGAAACAGCTGATTTTTAATGGAATATCTCCATAGAGGTACAGAGGAACATTTCCAGCAACCATCACTCCTGTGTTCTAATGCTACATTGTGTTAGCTAATGGTGTTGAAAGGCTCATTGATGGTTAGAAAACCCTTGTGCAGTTATGTTAGCACATGGATAAAAGTGGGAGTTTTCATGGAAAACATGAAATTATCTGGATGACCCCAGACTTCTGAACAGTAGTGTAGTTCCTGTTTGTATGGAGGGAGCATCATCACTATGCTGGAATAAAAAGAAAGAAGTGGCTCGGTGTGCGGCGACACAAACAGGAATGCAGGAGAACAGAAAACAGGAAGATGAAAAGGCATTTATGAAGATTGATAGAGCAGCTGAAGATGGATGAGCGGAGCAGCAGTTCCTGCAGTGATCAGGCAGCAGAACAGAGGAGAGACCAGAGGTTTGCTGGCACCAACCAGACCGACTCTCCTCTGCATGACCATGGCAAAATGCCTTTTCCATACGCTCCTCGTCTCTCTGTCTCGCTCAGTTCAAAGGTTTTCTATCTGCCACTTCATCAGCCAGATCTCCCGGTGCACCGGCTGGCAGCAGGACGACACACCTGGGAGGTGGCGCTCACACTGGGAATGAATGTGCACTTCAGTGTGTCTACAGAATAGAGCCGCTGCAGACGTGAAGCCAATTCCAGATTCTCTGACTGATGTGAAGAGCAAAGAAAAAAAAACAAAATAGGTCAGAAAACCTTGGAACTGTTTTCAAAGACACAACAACAACAGACAATGTTACATATCTGCAGCTGCACGTCCCTTTCACACTGTTCTGGAGTGACTTTCAGATACAAAACTCAACTAAAATCTGGAGCTTTTTCTGTGTTCTGTTGTGCAGCAGTTTGTCAGTGTTCTATTACGTTCTTGGCCAATGGAATTAAGAATAATGCCAGATTTGCCAATTTGTCTTGAGGTTCAAGATAAGTCAGCAGGTGTAGCTCGATGGTAAGAAGTCAGGTTGGGGCAGAACCAGGTAGATCCAAAGAGCCAGAAGTCCTTAAATCAAAGTAAGTATTTCTATCCAGATTGACCATGCAAAAGCAGAACTGTGAAAATGTTCTTTCTGTATCAAGCAGGGAAAAAAAGGTATAGCATGATGTGTTTGCGGGGCTGCACAGTGGCTTGGTGGTTAGCACTGTCGCCTTGCAGCTAGAAGATCTCCAGTTCGTGTCCCGGCCTTCCCAGGAGTTTTCTGCATGGAGTTCCATATTCTCCCTGTGTCTGGTTTCCTCCCACCCTCCTGTTCAGGTTAATCTGTATCTCTTAATTGTCCGTAGGTGTGAGTGTTTTTCTGTTTATGTAGTCCTGTGATAAGACTGTTACCTGTCCAGGTGTCTCCTGCCTTCACCCTCAGTCAGCTGATAGACTCCAGCCCCCCATGACACTAATGAGGATTAAGCTATGGATGGATGGATGGATGGATGGATGGATGGACGGACGGACGGATGGAAGGATGGATGGATGGATGGATGATGTGTTTAAGTTAGTTTGCCTAAGGCTGGACAGGGTTGCTGTAAAAGTCATGATATGAGGCCAAAATGGTATTTGAAAGTCAGTAATCACAGGAGCTTCAGTAGAAATCAACTGGACTTCTCTTGTAGGTTCTTGAAGACGTTTCACCTCTCAGAACGTCTTCGAGAACCTCCAGTTGATTTCTGCTGAAGCTCCTGTGATTACCATGACCTGGATGATTGAGAATCTACACAGACAAAAAGTCAGTAATAAAAAAGCCATGAATAGATACTTTACAACATCTTTGAGGAATGCTGAACTTTATCTCCATTAAACGAAAAACTGCTTACTGGAAAGTCATGCAGCAGCACCGTTTAGCTGAAACATTTTGCCTATTTGCAGAAAGTAGTGTCCATGGCATGCACACACCTGTTTTCCAGGATTTTCTTCAATATTTTAGCATCATTTTCACACTCGGAAACCCGACGACCACATAAACGGTGGAGGGTAACTAAGGTGGACTATATGGGCGAAGGGATTTCAAATGCAAACTGGTAAATTCATTTTCTCTTGTCCGGAAAAGCAGAAGTGAAACTTATTTCATGAATTCGCGTTAAACCAGTATCTGGCTGCTGCTAATTTCCCACCATGGTGTGCCAGATTGTGGAAATGGGTTGCAGCGTTAAAGAATTGATTTCGGAATAAATATTGTCAATTACAATGTTGAAACATGTTCTAAAAGCTGAAAATGCAACTTTTTAGCAACTGTCGCTGTCTCCTGCAATTTCAGCGCAGCAAATAAGCTTAAAACATCGCAACTTACATCGCAATTTTTTAGAAAAGCTGCAGCGAATTCAGGCATTTTAGGGATCAACAATCTGGAAAAACACCGTGAAACCATGGAGGGACTGCTTTTTATTAAGCAGTAAGAGACTCTACCTGGTGGCACAATCTGGTGCTACAGCTGATCATAGAATAGAATAGAATAGAATAGAATAGAATAGAATAGAATAGAATAGAATAGAATGGCTTTATTGTCATCATACATGGCATGACGAAAATATAGTCTGACCCGCATGACCTTCATCTTCTGCTGTATCGGTTGAATATTATCAGTAATCATTTGGTCAACAGTTAATCATTAACGTCCCGCTACATGGAGTGGAAGTGGAGCTGAGGTGGGCCATTATCTACAAAAGTATTAAGATAAACCTTTACTAATCCAACAGTGGACAAATTTGCAGAGTCATAGTAGCAAATATAGTAAAAAATAAATAAATAAATAAACCAAAATATTCTAAAAATAAACCAAAATAGTATAAGTAAATAATAAATACTCGTTCTTGAAATAACAGTTTTGCACTTATCAGTGGTATTGGATGGCTTTTTTCATTTAATATTGCACGGGTTATTTATGTTGCACCTCATATTGTAATATTGTCAATATAAGATGAATAGAATAACCTAAATCAGCTAAATATTTAATGCCAGCTGCAGGATTGTTTTCTTTAATCTCCAAAGAAGGTCTGTCACCAAACTCTTCCCACAACAGATGGTCAGTGTTGAGGGAAAAAGCTCCTAACATATAAACACAAAGAGAAAGCAGCCTGATCCTGCTGTGGAACTGTTCACTACCCACTCATTCATTCATTCATTCATTCATTTATTCAAACACACACATGCAGCTTCCTTCACTTCATCCTGTACTGAAGCACTGCAGATGTTCAGAAACATACTTGAATCACAAGTGGGAGCTTTAACAGCTGATGAAACCCACACACTGAAAGGTACAAACAAAACCTCCTCATCTGATCCACCCTGTCATTATTTAGTGCATTATCTCCCACTAACTAAATGATGAACAGGCTGCTGGAGAGAAATGCTGAGAGGTTTTTTTTAAAAAAGCATTTATTTTATTTGAAGATGGAAATTTATCATAAAGTGCAGGAGGTAAACCATTACATCTACCAACAGTATACTGATTTATTTAAGCAGCGAATTGGACTCATGAATAGAATTGAGTGTAACACATATTATACACACTGTAAATCATTTAAAGTAGATGCAGCTCCCTGCTGCCTTAAAATGATTAATTAGTTCAAAGTATGTGTTGTGAAACTGTGAAACTAACTCAGTTAAACTCATTTAATCTGAGAAAACAAGTTCAATAAACTCAAGATATTAAGTTTAAGCAGCTAGTTAGATGCGTTTTCGTTTTACGTGTTTTAAGACCAAAGAGTTTCTCCTTCATGTAACTTTGAGAACTTAAAGCTGCAGCTGTTGAAGACATTTTTGAGGAGAATAAGTGAAAAAATAATCTGTGAAATCAGTGTAATTCACAGTAAAAAATATTATAATTTTACAGGTGAAGAGACTGAATTCAATACTAACCTTTGTCATGATTAGATGTATTTTGATTATTATGGAAAGAAACAAGAAGAACTTAATTTAACAAAGATGGACAGCAAGTTTCCACCATATCTGTTCTATCAAACTACAAAAAACAATCCTGTCCTGACAGCAAAACTGTGTCTTTGTGAAACTTTATCTTGTAAACAAATAGTGACTCAGATTTAAATCATAGCTCCTCATCTGTAGTAGCAATTACACACTGGCCCAATAGAAATATGCATAAAAACTTTATTAAAATTATCCATCAGAAATGATCCAAGGACCAACTGATTACATTTTGGGGGTGTTTCTGAGTCCCATCAATTCCCGCCGCCCGCTACATATTTAGGTCACATGATTCGGTATCTGTAAATAACGTACACATGCAGAACACACACCTGTGCTCAGCGTAGGGTCATTTTTACTAAAGATTTCATCCGTTGAAAATGATACAACAACTGAGCAGCCTTGGCGGAGGACTGCACTCTGAGTCCTTTTGTTGTTAAAAATGGAACTTGGGCTGTCACTTGCACTGTGTTTTCTGCCTTGCAACAAGCCCTGGTTGAGTCGGTGGCCTGAGAGTTCAGTCCTGGGCTCCTGTAGTGTGTGAATAAGTCATTGGGAGGGAGAAGGAGGACAGACAGAGATTGCTCAGCTTATTTTCCTCTTCGTTAAGTCTCGCTCCCACCATCGCCCTCCATCAGCTTCACGCACACAACACATGCACACGCTGTCAGCCTGGCCTCGCATTAGTCCTCGCCCACCTCATTTCTCCTGCAGGACGCTTCCTCAAAGCACCGCCGGGACCCCGAGGTGAAGGCGAGCGAGGCGGCCGCTCGTCAGTCTTCATCCAAAAGCCCTTAAACGGACGTCTCCTCGTTGCACACATACCACAGGACGCTCATACATATTCAAAAACACACAACGGCCACACAGCAGCAGCAGCAGCAGCAGCAGCAGCAGCAGCAGCAGCAGCAGCAGCTCAGCGAGGCGAAGGGAAGCTTGGCGCATACAGTAAGACTGTATAGACGGAGAGGAACATTTACACCGCTGTCATCGCCTCTTCACGGAGACATTCGTCAGGATAATGTTGACAGAACTCATCAGGGTAAATGAAATGAAGAGAGCTGAAAATAATTTAGTTACCTCTCGGGTGACCAGGGTGTCACCTTTTCCCTCCTCCACCTCACACACTCTCAAACCACCTCCTGGATCAGCGGTTTACACTCTCCAGTCTGCAGCACAATCAAGTTCAACTACTGTGACTTCAGAGTGAGGCTGAAAACTTTTAGGATAATCGATATTCTTTGCAATTTGCCCAATGCACTGTTTCAAATAACAATCTAAAAACTCGCTCCCAGTGTTGTAGTAATTACCGCCCTCATCTGCAGCTACTCTCGGCCTCAAAACAGCATTTTCAGCTCATCGTTCAGCCACTTTTCTGTTTGTGTTCCCTCTCACAGTTTCATGAGGTGGCTGTTTACGGCACAAAAACGGCACAAAAACTCCCAAAGAAACACCGAACGATACTTGGTCGGCAGCAAATAGCAGACAGACACAGTTACTGGTGGACACAGCGGAGCATCTAGCGACAAAGCAGTCAGACATTTTTCACTGGAAAAGCAGACACTAAAAGCAGAGATGATGTCAAGGATAGGCCAGCGTCAGGTTTATGGCTGTGAGTCAGCACCTCAGAGTCTGAGGCAATGGTTTGGTGGAATGTTCCGTCTGGTTGGTGGATGATTTGCTGCCCCAAACCAAGGAGTCCAAGTATCTCAGGATCTTGTGCACAAGTGATGAATTGGTGTTGCTAATACAGAAGGTGTACGGGACTGATAAATCCGATAAATTTAATATTTTAGTATTTTATCTCAAACTTTGATCCTATAGCTTGTTATCCTCTTTTCCTTGGTTTAATTATTTTATAAAATTTTGTTCTCTTTTGCAAACTGATGCCTGACTTTTACCACATGCGGCACTTTGGCCAGTTCTGGTTGCTTTTTATGTGCTATATAAATAAATTTGACTCCATTCGTCAGTTTAATGGGCATAAAAGAGTTTTTTCTTGCAGTCTAAAGTTTGATCTTCAGGAAATTAAGTAGAAAAAAAACAAGATTAAGGGTTATTTCTAAAACCAATATGACACAGTCTACCCCACATGGTCTTAGTAATTGCTTTGCTTGCTGTTTAGCTCTTCATAGGTTTCTATCTGCCCCTCAAACACCCACAATCACACAAATTTCACACCCAAACCTCAGGGTGATTATTTTAAAAGGAGGTCCACGGACCACAGCTTGGAGACGTTCAGCCTCTGCAGGGTTCAGACGGCCTTGATTTGTCATTATTTATAGCCCTCAGTAAAGCCACTCTCTAAAAGTAATTAGACTTTTGAAACAAAGAGAAAGGCAGAAAAGAGCAGCGGAGAGCAAGTGGCGAGATCCATAGAGAGAGAGAGACGGTTTCCAGTCTCGGCCTCGGCCTGCTGGGAATTGAATTAACCCTTTCAATTTGCTGCTTATAAAGATAAAGTGGGCCTGGGGGAAAAGGCAAAGGTGCTGTGGTGGGTTTCCCCATCACCATCAGAGGTAGAGTTGTTTATGAAGCAAACCTGCAGCATGAAGAGGATAGAAATGCACACAAGCATGGGAGGTGCTGGTGATACACTGGAAAAAAATGCCCCTCCCAAAACAAGAAATAAAAAACTTATTTCAAGCAACTTTTACCTTGAAATAAGTGAAAATAAATCTGCCAATAGAACAAGTGCAAAATGGCTTGGTAAGATTTCTTGAAATAAGATATGATATTTAGAATATTGAGATCTTAAAATTAGCTGGGAAACTTATTTGAAGCTCTATTTTACCAGGATTGTCAAGCTTAGGTGTCTTTAGCCAGACATGCTAAAAAAAAAAAAGCAGTTTTTCACTCAAAAATAGATTTGCGCTTTCATGTAACCTCCTAATTTGAGATGTATTAATCCTCCTGTTGTCTCCATTTATGGGCACCAAAAATATTGTTTCCTTGTCCTGAAAAATACAAAATTCAGCAAAAAAAAATTCCCCAAGTTTCTGAAAATTTGCAAAACCTCCAGGAAGAAAATTCCAATAATTCTTTAAAAGTTTCCATTGAAAGTTTTATTTTAAAAAATCCCCCAAATTTGGCAAGAATATTCTTGTAAATATTTTCAAAAAAGGCGTAAAAATCTTCCAAAAAATCCTAGAAATATCAAAAGTGATTCCATATATATCAGTAAAACTTCTAATATTTTCTTTAAGAACATTCACAAAGAAATCAACCAAAATCCAGCAAATTTCGCTGGATTTTGGTTGATTTTTTTGTGAATATTCTTAAGAAACATTTTTAATATTTATTTTTTTCCACCAAAAAATGTTCAAAGATTTCCCAAATATGTTGAAAATGTGGACATCAGAAGTTTCACTGTGAAAATGTTTTTTTCTTCACATTTTCAAACTTTAAAACAGGTCAATTCTGACCCGCAGGACAACACGAGGGTTAAACTTATTTTGAATTTTCTTGTAAAATTCAACTCAAAACAAGATCATTTCCAGATTGTTTGACTTAACAAGATATTTAAGATGCATTGTCTTAAAACAAGTCCCTCCATCTGCTGAAATGTCTCTTGTTAAATGAATTTATCTTAAATCAAGTGGAATGAGACATTTTGACTAAAAATAAAACAAATAGACTTGGTCAGATTTTGAGTTTTTGCAGTGTAACGTATCGATGCCATCCATCATGAAGCCGTATTGATATGTTTGATTTTCCTTCGGCAGTGATACGTGTGTGTTTGTGTCGGTTCGTTTGTCACCTTGCAGGGTGTCTGCAGTCGGCTAATGAGGACGACAGGGACCAGCTCACCTTGAGCTGTGTACAACAACAAAACAAACCTTATCTGACTTCAACACGTGTGTCGTTTCACCTGCACGTCACGCTGGGCACAGGTGATTCCTCGATCCGCACACGGAGTCACAGACCCAAACACGAGCATCTTCCTGGTATTTTTAGCACCTGCGAGAGACAAAGTGTCCGTGGAGTGGTTTCTCTTTACACTTGGCAAGCATCGGCTCCTCAGATAGACGTCATAATTAGCCTGGCAGACCGTCAGCAGCTACACTAATGGTGATAAAGTTGGGCGGTGAAATATTCTGCAGCTTGAACAGACACTCGGATAAAGAAGAAAAAAGTGTGTATTTGTGCGTGAGATTTAAAGACACTGAGGGAGAGAGGGGCAGGAGGGCGTCCTGTTCTTTTACTGAGTGTACATGCAAATGAGAATTCAGCGCCGCGAGAGGAAAAGCATTCAAGACTGCTGACCTTTTAAAACAAAAGGCGACACAACAGAGAGGGCAACATGCATTCATACTGAGGAAACCTCCCAGAGCCTGTCAGAAACACACTGCTCACTCCTCAGCAGTTTGAAGGATTAAAAAAAACTTGTGTCGTAGTGAACCGAGAGAAATGAAGGAGGGATGGAGATGCAGAAGGGAAACACAAATGGAGCTGTGCACAGATGAAGGAGCAAAAAAAAGGGTGGAAAAACAAGCTGTGGTGATTCTCAGCAGCAGCTATGCAGCTGAACAATTCCATCTTCAGAGCTGCCCACAATCTATCATTTTATCAGCAGCCCAGATGAACACCAGGTCTATTTTCTCTATCAGCATATTTAGGGCTTCTCAAGGTCACCTCTGCATCAATAGTGAAAGGATTCAATATTCCAGGGTTCGGTTTGTATGAGACGAGCTTTCTGTTTTACTTAAACACAGTGAGGTTTGATTTACAGCTGAAATCTGCCCTGCTGCTGCTGCTGCTGCTGCTTGGTGCTGAACCGCACGTTTCTCCAAGAGAAAAAAGAAAAAAACGCCAAGTGGGATCAGATCTGGAGACGTCAGGGAGCTCCCATCTATTTAGTCTCTCCTGGATGTTTGTGTCACGCTCCCTGACAGCCCAAAGCTCCGGTGAGTCCGACTGTCACCTGGGAAACCGTCTGACGGAGTCGGTCCTGAAGGAACCCGACTGGATGCTGATCAGAACCATCAAAACTTGAAAATGCATTTTTGAAATTGTCAAAAGCAGTTTGTACAGACGGATGCGATAGATGGAACATTCATAGCACCCACTGAGACACAGAGGATGGATTTATGAACCAAAACATTACGTTCAAAGCCTAATTTATGTTCTCCACAGCATCCCATCCTTCTTCATTATTTTTGTACAATTCTTTGGTTATTGTACTGAGCTATTTTAGCTTTTATAGACTATTCAGAGTCAAAATCTTCTAAAAAAAAATAGATAAAATAAAAACATTCAATGTCTTTGTGGACTTAAAACTTTTAGCAAGGACTCAGAGTTGAGTAGGAGTGAGTGCATAAAGTTCTAAAATAAATATTCAATTTCAATTTTATTTATATATAAATATAGCACTGTGAGTTGCTGTGCAGGATATGTTGAATATGATACATTTTTTATGTACACTACTATATATGAATGTGTAAATGTTCAGATTTTATCAACTAATATTGTCTGGTATAAGAATTATTTTTCAGATTTTTGGGCAAATCACTGTGAAGACTCCACACCACCACAAATTTATTATTTTTATGTTATTATTTTACTATTCTACTTTTTATAAATTGCTTCTCAATCAATATCCTCTTTAAAATGACAGAAATACAACATAAATTATCTATTTGGAGCTCAAATTTTTAGCAAGGACGCAGAGTTGTGTAGGAGTGAGTATACAAAGTTCTAAAATAAATATAGTACTGCGAGTTACTGTGCAACATATGGTGCAAGACTATACGGTATGTGCATGTATAAATGTTCAGATCTTATTGACTAATATTGGCCAATTAACCCTCCTGTTGTCCTCATTTCCGGGCACCAAAAAATATTGTTTCCTTGTCTGAAAAAAAATCCAAAAATTGAGCAAAAACATTCTTCAAGTTTCTGAAAATTTGCAAAACCTTCAGGAAGAAAATTCCAATAATTCCTTAAAAGCTTCCCTTAAAAGTTTTTTTTTTTTTAAACCCCAAATTTAGCAAGAAAATTCCACCACTTGACTCCACACCACCATGTACTGAGTTGCGACTCTGCTACATGTGCTGCAGATCGTGTTGAAAAAAAATGATTTTCCTTCATTATTTTAGTTTTTACAGATGTTTCAGAATCAAAATCCTCTTTAAAAAGACTCTGACACGTGCTGCAGACAGTGTTGACTGGACTGGGTTTTTTGTTAGTTTTTTAAAATTTTACTTAGTTATTTTTGCTTTTATAGATGTTTTGAATCAAAATCCTCAACAACATACAATGTGTACGAGGAGTTCAAACCTTCAACACAGAATTGTGTAGGAGTGAGTTCACAAGGTTCTAAAATAAATATCGTACTTCAAGTTACTGTGCAGCATACAGTAGATCGAGTACACAGTAGGTGCAGTAGATACAGTAGCATAGTAGATGTTTTATATACAGTATAATACATGCAATGCACAATATCCAACAAATATATCAGTTGGCTGATTTTACCAACAAATACTGAGATGTAACAGATGCTGTCTGATTGTTTTCAGAACATATTGCAGAAAAAGATGAATGCAGTAAATGGTGTAATCACACAGGTTGTCCAGCAAAGCGGCTCCAACTTTATTCTTACTACTATTTGCAGCACATGTAGCAGAGTCGCAGATGATGGTGCAGAGTCAAGCAGTGTCTTTAGGGTGAGTAGCTATGTAGTTTGTGGAATACATTGTAAGAAAATTTGTAAAATACAACCTTAGATTTTTCCTTTTTTAATATAACTCTAACATATCAATAAAAAATGTCTCAGATGTTTTGATTTTGGAGCTTTTACTCCCTGAATCTGGCATCAGCACCAGGCCCAAAATTCCATTTTCAGTCCAAAAACTCTAATATCTATAATAAATTCGTTGTATTTCATGATGAACACACAGGTAAAAATGGTTACAGGGGGTTTATAAGCGAATGTTTTTTTAAATGTTAGTGTTATAAACTACTGTTCTTGAAGTGTTGGGAAGATATTTGTTCTGCATTATTTGGGACATGTAGATGTAGACTATAATTTCCTATATTGTGGGGGAAACTTGAGAAGAGACATCATTAAGATCTTTTGTTCAGTGAAAAAACATCTAAATTAGTCATCTCTGCAGAGAAAAATAACTGAATTTCTTACTGCCCACATAAGTTTTTATAATTCTGGTAAAGTCTCCAATATCCTGCCTTGGATAAAGGTCAAGAAATGCAAAGATATTCTTGCTGAAGAGAAGAAAACCAAAAGGAAAATTGTTGAAGTTTATAGGCTTATATATTGCTCTTTATAGTTACTTTCATGAACATTTTCCAACTCTAATAAAATATTAAAGATGTTAATCTAAAGTTTTGCCTTTTGTTTGGCATCATTCACAGACTTCGCCATACAAATGTGTCATTTACAGGAAAAAGGTTTGTAGTTATTCTAAACCTATTCTAGACCTAAAAATACAGTTCAAAGAAAATATTAGCAGCTATAAAGACATCACCACTGACTGAACTTTCTTTCAACAAGTCATGGCTCTTTTAGCTATAAATGTGGTTTTTAAAGCCTCGGGGAGTAAAGAGAGTCCTGACAAACATTTGTCGCTTCCAGCCAACCTGCCTCCCTGATGCCGGACCGATGACAGGCAGCAGAAGAACCTGAATCTCCCTCCTGTTCACCACCAGCAAACCTTCGATCAGCCCGAAAATCCCCCCTGCTCCACCAGTCAGTGTGAATAAATGTCAGTCTGATCATATCCACCTCCATTTTATATTTAATTCACAAATCACAGACATGAAATATTCACACAGTGATGAGCATGAAGGGATCACAGGTCATACAAGTGGACTTTTCTATGATAATTCAGAAATAAACTAGAAAAGCACTCAGAGAGCGCAGTCCTCCTCCAAGGCTGCTCAGTTGTTGTATCATTTCCGATGGAGGAAATTTTTTAAAAATTCATGGCTCCAGACTATAACCGCATCACAATTATCCAGACTATGAACGCATCACGCATAATTACTCCACCACGGAACGCGGCGGAATTATGTGAAGATCAGTATTGGTCTGTCTGTCTGTCTGTCTGTGTGCAACATTACTCAAAAACAGACTAATGGATTTGGATGAAATTTCCAGGGAAGGTCAGAAATGACACAAGGACCAAGTGATTAGATTTTGGCAGTGATGCAGCTTATAGTCTGGATCCACAGATTTGTTAAAGATTTCTGTATCATTGCCAGATAGCTGCACGGCGTCACTGTAACCATGACAACAAGTGAACGCTACGTCAGCTGCCTGCTGACGATCACATCATTGTGATCCTACTACAAATCCACCGCTGAGGACTTATCAAGACTTATCCGTCGGAAATGATCCAAGGAATGAGCAGCCTTGGCGGAGTACTGCGCTGTCGGATACCTAATCTTTTAACTGAAATATGTCCGCGTGAATTGATGCAGGCAGCTGACATAGTGTTCACTTGTTGTCATGGTTACAGTGACGCCGTGCCGCTATCTGGCAGTGATGCAGAAATCTTTAACTAATCCCTGGATCCAGACTATAAGCCGCATCACTGCCAAAATCTAATCAGGTGGTTCTTGTATCATTTCTGACCTTCCCTGAAAATTTCACCCAAATCTGTTATTGAGTAATGTTGCTGACAGACAGACAGACAGACACCGAGAGAGAGACAGACAGACAGACAGACAGACCAATGCCGATCGTCACATAACCTCCACCTTAGCGGAGTAACAACGAGCACGAGGCGTGGAAGCTGTTACATTTGGAAAAACCTCCCAGTCGCTGTCAAGGCAACGATCATGGCAACCAGTGGCCTGGTGCTGAGGAGAGAAGCAGCAGACTCAGATGGATGATGAGGAAGGAGAGGAGTGAGCACAGGCAGAAGCTAAGTGAAAACATAGCCAGAAAAAGGACAGAAGTGGGGAAGAAAAGTGGCAAGTGGAATGCTAATCCCTGTGATTCACGTCTGCATTCAGACAGAGCAGAGGTCTGCAGAGGGCCGGCCGGCATCAATCAGTCACATGTGGAGGTAAGAGGAAGGGAAGGAAAAATCAGGGAGGTGAGAGAATGGCAAAGAAGAAGAAGAAAAACCGAGATGAGATTTGGGCTGGATGGAAGTGGGAGGTGTGTGTATGTGAGGTTCACTATGGAGATGTCAGCACTCTTAAAGTCAGAAGACAGCACTTTCCTTCCATCAGCAGCCGTTCTGTCAGGTCCACTGGGACAGAATGGAGCTGGTGCCAGCCAGTCAACCAGCCCACCCTGAAGGCCGTAGAAATTCCATGGCCTGCCCACACAAACCCAGGTGGAAGGAGTCAGCATTAAAACAAAAAAAGTCAAGAACTTCCTGGTAGATGGTAAAAGCAAACGACATGAGTGACAGGATGTAAAACAGCGCCGGTATCACAATGTTAAAGTACAGTCAGAGGTGGGTAGAGTAGCCAAAAATTGTACTCAAGTAAGAGTAACGTTACTTCAAAATAATATCCCTCAAGTAGAAGTAAAAAGTAGTCATCCAAAAAATTACTCAAGTAAGAGTAAAAAAGTATTTGGTGAAAAGACTACTCAAGTACTGAATAACTGTTTGATTGTAATGTCCGATTTATTTTTTTTTAGAAATGATGTGATCAGAGAGACAAAAATGTAAAATAATGTGCAAATTCTGGTATGTCTAAATAATAACATAAAAAAAGCAAAAATAACATCTTTAGAAAATGACAAGTTAAGGCACAAGAAACACAAATTTCCAAATCTCAGTTTTTCACAACGTAAAGCTTTTGAAACAGATACCTGCAGTAAGGGAACGTTTTTATGTTTGAACAGTGCAAACTACTTCCAGTGACAGATCTACAGCATGCTCATAGACTGTATGTGCATCCTGTATTCCCCCCCGCTGTATCATGCAGACCTATCAACCCTGACGTCACGCTTCACTTCACCCGTGTTAGTAAACAGAAGACAAAAGCCGAGGATATCCATGCTAATGCTATGCTAATGTTGTCGGACTCCGAAGCAAGATAAAATTTCCCGAAAATGCCGCCATTTTTTTCATTCCCCATCTGCGATGTGTGTAGAGTTTGTGCCACTATACCGCTACAGTTCGTACGAGGTGACTGCAGGGCGACATCTGGTGAAACGGAGTCACGTGATTATTGCTGCTTCATCTGATTGGTGAAACACAATCATGTGGTAGATCCACTGGGGGCATCTCTCCAGCAAAATAAAGCATAACTAATGTGGTAAATAAAAAAGTAACGAGTCGAGTGTAGCCCAGTGTAACGGACTAAGAGCAGCGTTTCTTCTTTACAGATCTACTCAAGTAAAACGTATGGCAGAGTAAGACTACTCTCAAAAGTAATTTTTTTTCAAAAAGTTACTCAAGTGAATGTAACGGAGTAAATGTAACTCGTTACTACCCACCTCTGAGTACAGTATCAAATCCGGTCCACCTTTAAAGAAGAAAGAGCTTTAAATATTCAACAACGGCGAAGTGCTGATTCAGACAGTGAGGCTGAAATAACGCTGCTCAGCAGGGTGCTGCTGGCCGCTCTGATCCCCAGAGACAAAAGAAAACACCAGTTGAAGTTCTGAGCACGGATTAAACACGGCAGGAAAGTCAAAGACTCGGACGGATCACCTTGAGCTGATTACAGAGGAGTCCTAAAGGCCAAACACATCTGGAAGCTTTCCATACATGAGATACGTAACATTGCTGCTTCATCAGTCTGCCATTCAGAAAGAGGTCCCTTTAATGTTCCTCTGGGCTTCATTCAGTAAACACCACATATTTAACAATCACACAAGATTAGACAGAACAAATGATTTATAACATAACAAACTAAAGACTGAATCTAAACAGCAACTGTCCAATAACTAGCAGATGAATGACTGTAAGACTCATGTGGGATTATAATGAATAAACTACTACTTTAACCCTCCTGTTGTCAGTGAAATTCACTGGATTTTGGTTGATTTTTTGTTAATGTTCTCAAGAAACATTGTTAACATTTCTTTTTCCACCAAAAAATGTTCAAAGATTTCCCAAAAATGTTGAAAATGTGGACATCAGAACAAACTTTTTTGGCACACAATTGATGTCTTTTTCTTTCTGTGATGTTTTTGGACCAACATTGGTGCTGAAATGTACCAGAAAGTCTTCTCTAGATTGCTTCACACAACTCAAAGTACTGTCCTGTCTGCATGCCTTTACGTTAATATGACTGGTTGTAGTTCAGGGTTAAAATATCAATATTACTCGGTCAGACCTACTAGGACTGCTGTCAGGATTTTTTACAGAAAAGTAAGCAAGGAGAACATTCAGACATGAAGCCGACACGTTCAGATGCCATCAGATCAACAGAAAGCAGTCTGAAAGGAACGAGAAAGATGTTTCCAGAGGAGGAAACACATTTGAGCTGGGAGTTGTTTTGGTGTTTTGGGGTCTGAGGTGGAGCAGAGACCATGAATCCCGGGTTCAGTGTCGGCTGCCAAAGGCTGATAGATTATGGAGGTTAATGAATATTTGATGGCCGATCTTCAGCAGGAAATCAAAACCGCTACGTCTTAGGAGATCGCCTCGCTCTTACTTGTCAGGGTTAAAGACCCTCAGCGACTTCGCTACATCTCCCCTCAGCTGACACAGAAATCATTTTCACCACAGAGCTTCTACCTCCCTGCTGGTTTTCTGAGAGAGGCGGCAAATGGGATGTTTCTGACCCCCGCGTGGCTCATAAGATGCAGCCAGATTGAATCACGCTCAGGGTGGCATCATGGAATAACACAGGCATCACAGGTGAGTTCTTGTTCTGCGGCTCCACGTGAAAAAGTCCTTTCAGAAGTGAATCATACTTCAGCATGAAATTTAAATTTGCAGAATGATGCAGCAAAGACACCTGAGTGACTTCAGCTCCTCGTTCAGCCGCTGACTGAACGATGCAATAAAGCAGCACCTTGGTGGGCAATAGAGAGGAAATGATAGAAGATATGAAAGCTAATGACAGGTTGGTGGTGACACGGTGAGAAGCTGATTTCCTAATGTGCTCTGTGTAATACTGGATATCCTGACTGCAGAGTGAGGAGGGCTTATGGGTAAACCCACCCGGTTTTCTCTTTCCGTTCCATCTCTCCTCTCATTACAGCTCATTACATGATGACACCATCAGCTTCCTGCCAGTCAGCATTTCCACTCTTGCTGTGTTTATGAGAACCGGTAAGCTGAGAATGGTCAATAAAGTAAAGTAGCCACGGTCCACATGACCCAAACATACAGTTTTCCCTTTTTATCCTCCCTGAATCCATGAAATATGACGCTGCACAGTCTCATATCTGTTATCTGGGACCCAAAACTAAGTTCTGTAAAATATCGGGGTTAAATTTAGAGAGTTTCAGGTTTTCAGACCTGCGAATTTTTCTATTTTCACCCTTAAAAAAACATTTTATGTTTCAATATCTCCAGATATGTAACTCCCACAGCCATTAGTTTTCATACTCACTGTCATTTCAAATGTCTCAGCCAAAAAAAGCCTCATATCTTTATTCACTTTCAACATGAAGACAACATGGAAGCAGTTTGTAACTTTGCTCATATAACGACAATATATGAACCCTTATGTACACCATTCTGACATGTCAGAATAGTAAAAAAATGGAACCTTGTCTTGCCAAATTTGCAGAATATCAAAATCTACTGATGTTAGACTCTCAAATGTTGGCAAAATGTTGACCAATGACTGTATTGTTGGTAGGAAATATGGATATATCCGTATATATACACTTAAAGGAACTTTCTTGGGCCCAAATACCAAAACATTGCATATTTTTTCCATTTTTAAGGATCAGAATTTAAAAATGTGATAATTTCTTCATCTGGGAGTCAAAAATGGTTGGGAATGTCTGCATTTAAACTCTATTTCTGTACATATAACAACAATATATGAACCCTTATGCACACTGGTTTTTGAGTCCACATCACTATTCTGACATGTCAGAATAGTAAAAAACTGGAACCTTGTCTTGCCCAACTTGCCAAATATCAAATTCTGTTGTTATTCAAAGCCTCAAAAATTGTTGAAATGTAGACCGAAGACTGCATTTTTGGTAGGAAATGTGAATACATCCATATATATACACCTACAGGAACGTTCTTGGGCACCAATACCATCCTCATTTGAAATATTTTGCATATGTTTTTTTTTTTTTTTTCATTTTTAAGGACCAGTACTAAAAAATTGCATACTTTGCTTCATCTGGGAGCCAAAATGGTTGGGAACCTCTGCATTTAAACTATATTTTTGCACACATAATGACAATCTATATACTCCTACACTAGTTTTTGTGTTCTACGTCAACATTTTGTCAAAATAGCAAAAAATACAACCTTGTACCACCCTTGTTGGATCATTTTTTGCAAATTTTTTCCATTTTCAAGAACCAGTAATGAAAACGGTGGCCTCTGCTGGAGCCATTCAATCATTCAGATCTGCTGGAAGCTACGCTGTCCGTGTCCTCACCAAATTTCATGCCTGTGGGAGTTCTATTTCTGGAGATACTGAACTCTTAAAGTATCTTCACAGGCAGGGAGAATAGAAAAAATCCAGGTCTGAAATCCTCAAAGTTCAGCCAAAATATTTTACAGAACTTAGTTTTGGGACCCAAATAGCAAAAAAAGTAAACTCTAAAGAAAATCTAAGATGATCCAAGCCCAAATGCTCAGTATATTCTTAGTTTTTAAATCATCACTGGAGCTATCTGATACTATTGTACATGTTTCTACTCTCTGAAATATTCAAACACAACCCAAGATGTTGTGTTTTTGGAGACAGCAATTCATCCGATGGAAAAAAAACTGCAGATTTTTTCACACATTTCTGCCAAGATTAGCCTGAAATATTTGACATTTTTGCGTTCAAACTCTGCAGGTTTTAAGAACAGTGGGATGTTGTAACGATGGGACACTACTTGTTAGGCAAAAAACAACATTTTAGCAAAGAGCATCAAGAATTCAACACAAAAACCGATGAAGTCTTTGAAAACTAAAACTCAGCCTTGTTGAAGCGACACCTGAGAGAGTTGAGCGTGTCTCTGCTTTGAGTATTTTCTTACCTTCTAATCTGAAAGCTGGTCTCAGAGCAGTCCTCTGCTCAGCGACCATCACATTCCAGATACTAAAAACTTAGATTACTCATTACAGCTAACAAGCTGGCCTAAATTATTCAGCAGTTGTCACTGTAACGTGAGACAATACGGATGGAAGAAGCCCGGACGGCTGCATCCAGAGCCTGGCACAGATTTCAGGTGGATAATAAGGTGTAGGACGGGCCACTGGATCACATTACACCAAAACTGCTGCGAGTCGATCACAGATAAGAGTGCAAACAGGACGTTTTTCCTATCAGCAAACCCCAAAGAGCAAATGAAACTCCACATGCACCATGAGGGGAAATGAGGTTTTTGCTCTGAGTGACGGCTCTAAATGAAATTAACCTGCGAGCTGTTTAGGATCTCTGCATCTTTGCTGTCCTAATGACCTGAGGGGGGCTCTGAGGGGGAAATAAAAGAAATAAAGAAAGAAAAATGGCCCATCTCAGCGTGATATTTCAATTCATATTTCCTGGAGGTGCTTTGCTCGGAGCTAAAAAGGTTGGAGAAGAATTCTGTCTTTGAGGACAGTCATAGTAATTTCATGCTACATTGGTCCGTGGAGTGGTGAAATATACGTTTCTATTGTAGTTTCAGATAAATTCAGGTCTGATAGAATGTCAGTCCATTTAGTGGCATGACTGCTGCTTGTTTTACAGATTTATTTCAATAACAACAGTAAAAGATGAAATAATTATGCCAAATTTGTTAA